>NW_022444555.1:2477-3188 GCF_009761245.1 Sapajus apella
CATTTGTCTATTTTGGCTTTTGTTGTCAATGCTTTTGGTGTTTTGGTTATGAAGTCCTTGCCTACACCTATGTCCTGAATGGTTTTGCCTAGATATTCTTCTAGGGTTTTTATGGTGTTAGGTCTTATGTTTAAGTCTTTAATCCATCTGGAGTTAATTTTAGTGTAAGGTGTCAGGAAGGGGTCCAGTTTCTGCTTTCTGCACGTGGCTAGCCAGCTTTCCCAGCACCATTTATTGAACAGGGAATCCTTTCCCCGTTGCTTGTTTTTGTCTGGTTTGTCAAAGATCAGATGGTTGCAGGTATGTTGTGTTGCCTCCGAGATCTCTGTTCTGTTCCATTGGTCTATATCTATGTTTTGGTACCAGTACCATGCTGTTTTGATTACTGTAGACTTGTAGTATAGTTTGAAGTCCGGTAGTGTGATGCCTCCTGCTTTGTTCTTTTTGCTTAGAATTGACTTGGCTATGCGGGCTCTCTTTTGGTTCCATATGAAGTTTAAGGTGATTTTTTTCCAGTTCTGCAAAGAAGGTCATTGGTAGCTTGATGGGGATAGCATTGAATCCGTAAATTACTTTGGGCAGTATGGCCATTTTCACTATATTGATTCTTCCTAACCATGAACATGGAATGTTTCTCCATCTGTTTGTGACCTCTCTTATTTCATTGAGCAGTGGCTTGTAGTTCTCCTTGAAGAGGTCCTTTACGTTCCT
>NW_022444556.1:0-3188 GCF_009761245.1 Sapajus apella
AAAAAAAAAAAAAAAAAAGAAAGAAAAAAAATTTTTTTTTGAGATGGAGTTTCACCATGTTGGTCAGTCTGGTCTCAAACTCCTGACCTCAGGTGATCCACCCGCCTTGGCCTCCCAAAGTGCTGGGATTACAGGCATGAGCCATCGCACCCAGCCAGAAAATAAAATGATTTTTTAAGAAAGCTAACACTCATGAGAATAATAATGCTGAAAGGTGTAGAGCTGGTACTGTTACATTAGTATTCAGGTATTTGCTCATTTCTTTATTGAAACAACAGTTGAGATCCTACCACATTTCAGGCACTATGACTAAAACAAGGGACACTGTGCTTTGCCCATCTCCCACTGTACTTTGCTGCATATCAGGTGGGAACTTCAAGGGAGAGATTTCGAAAATGTGGGACACATCGTTGCGTTTTTGCACACTGAAAGGCAGTGGAGTGGGAGAGAGGTTGAGTGCAGCAGAGGAAAGCAGTGCCTGCTGTTGCAAGGACCCTGAGGAGCCAGGAAGACGGGGCGCAGGCCCTTCAGAACAAGGAGAACAGCTCTGCCGAAGCAGGAAGGATGGACCAGCAGGCTCTCCAAAGCGGGGGCCACAGTGGCCACGAGGCTCACACCGGCAGAGGGAGTGGGCCTGTGGATCGGGATTGGGAGTGGCGGGGATGAGAGAAGCTGGAAGTCTTCTGAAGGGAGGGGTTGTAGTGAGTTGCCATCACACAGAGACTCAGTCCCAGTAGGGCCAGGTCTTCTGGGTTTATATGTACTGTCGGAACTGCCAAATGTGGACTAGTTCTAATTTTTAAAACAACACTGTGCCAGACAATCAAAATGCACTGGGTCCCATTCGACCAAGGTCCTGTAATGGGACCTCTGGACTGGATTTCATAATTCCTTTTGTCTCTTCTGCCAATGTTCTTAGATTCTCAAGGCAAATTAACAGAAAATCTACATAAAATATTGTCAAAATTTTAAAAACCAATCTATTAGAAACGAATACAGACAAAATAAAATGTATCCTACTTCGTGGAAATTTTTTTGAAGTTCTCTTAAATACTGTTTGGATAAACCTAGGGAATCCAAAATATAAAGAATCCGTTCTTCAATCTGAAAAAAAGAAAATAAAAATCATCATTTGCAAGGTGCTACCAAATTTGAATTGAGAAAACTGGGCAGCCTGGTCTTCCAGGGCACAGGGTAGGTGGGACTGTCTCTGCCAGTCCAACGTGCCTGTGATACCCAAGAATAAGGGAAACAAACTAGAATTTTAAGAAAGTAGAACAGGAACAAAATTGGAGATGGAAAACTGGAGGCAGTATCTTCAATATTTTACCTTAAGATAACTTTAACCAACTTGCTTGTTATATGACATAGTCTATTCTCTTAAAAGTTAGCTAATTACTATGGGAGGCCGAGGTGGGTGGATCACCTGAGGTCAGGAGTTCGAGACCAGCCTGGCCATCATGGTGAAACCCCATCTTAAAAAAAAAAAGGAAGGCCGGGCGCGGTGGCTCAAGCCTGTAATCCCAGCACTTTGGGAGGCCGAGGCGGGTGGATCATGAGGTCAAGAGATCGAGACCATCCTGGTCAACACGGTGAAACCCCGTCTCTACTAAAAATACAAAAAATTAGCTGGGCATGGTGGTGCGTGCCTGTAATCCCAGCTACTCAGGAGGCTGAGGCAGGAGAATTGCCTGAACCCAGGAGGCAGAGGTTGCGGTGAGCCGAGATCGCGCCATTGCACTCCAGCCTGGGTAACAAGAGCGAAACTCCGTCCCAAAAAAAAAAAAAAGGGAAAAAAAAAATTTATACGAAAAAAAAAGTTAGCTAATTAATGGAGCATTAGTACAACAACAAAACCAAAAAACAAAAAACAAAATTACAAGTTAATACAAATCAGAACTAAGAAAGAAGACGTAGTACGAATCATTTTTTAAATTGGGGAAACGCTTTTTCTACACTGTGTGCTAATTGATGATACCACCACGTGGAAGAAACACAAACAGGCCAAACAAAACATGTTAAGAAATAAAGATTCTGAACGAAGTCATCAAGGTGTAATATAGAAAAATAACACGAAAGGGCACTTGATCCTCAGGATTTGGTTGGATATGTTTTCTAAACTTTTGAAAATGTCATGGATGACACAGATTATCATAAACTACAGACATGACCTAACATGGGAAGGACAACACAGGCAAGGATGATTATAAATCACTCTCACTTACCAGCCTGAATCCAAAAGTCAGGAATGCCACCTCAGAGAAAAGAAAATGGTATTTTTCTTATAATTGGTGTTCTGCTCATAGAGAGCTTGCTGGGGGAGAGAAAGAGACAGAAAGGCTGGGGCAGGAGAAGGAGGGGCAGAGGAGACTCTGCGGGGCAGAAAGCCCATGTGGAAATGTTAGTATCTGGGGTATAATCAGAGTCATTTCTATTCTTTCTACAAATTTCTTAAACTCTGACACTAGATCAAAATAAAAGGTAAAAAAAAAAATACATACACTTAAACTCACATTATTAATAAATATTAATAATACTTATTGACTTAAATAAATGTTCCATCCAAAAGGACTTACCTTCACTGCATGAGTTACATTATAATTTTTTTATTCTTTTTTTTTTTTAATGGTAGTATCCACCCAGCACACCACCAGTCTTCAGGTGAAGGTGATTTTGCCCCTCAGGGGACATGTAGCTTTGTCTGGAGACTTTGTTCATTGTAAACATGAGGAAGTGCCCACGGCATCTGGTGGATAGAGGCTGGGTAGGATGCTGAGCACCCTGCAATGCTCAGGACAGCACCCCACAACAAAGAATTCTGCCCTCCAAATCTCCATATGGCTGAGGTTAAGAAATGCCACTCTACGACCCAGCACTTCGTCAAAAGCTGCAGTGGGAGAAGCAAGGCCCTCGAAATTCTGGCTGGCAGAAAAGAGGCCACAGGACCCACCTCCCTGGACACCAGCTGGCAGAAGGGAGGACCTAGAGACTATCTCAGCTAGGGCAGTCCCTGCAGGCATCAAGGTGCACAACAGGAATGGGAAAAGAAGTGGGTAAGGAAAAGGTCTACCAGGTAGACAGGCTGGGCAGCCTGGTCTTCCAGGGCACAGGGTAGGGAGTGGTGGGACTCTCTCTGCCAGTCAGACAGCAGGCCTCCCCTGCAGCTCTGAGCACGCTATTCCAGAGCC
>NW_022444557.1:0-3187 GCF_009761245.1 Sapajus apella
GGCTGTGTGTGACTGTGAGTGCATGTGCAAAGGTATGTGTGTGCATGCGTGTGAATGTGTGTGACTGTGACTGTGATTGCGTGTGAATGTGTATGTGTGCATGTGTGTGAATGTGACTGATTTTGTGTGTGAATGTATGTGTGTGCATGTGTCTGACTGTGGCTGTGTGACTGTGAGTGCATGTATGAATGTGTATGTGTGTGCATGAGTGTACATGTGTGTCAGTGTGACTGTGACTGTGAATGTGCATTTGTGTGCACGTGTGAAATGTGTGGCTGTGTGTGACTGAATGTGTATGTGTGTGGCTGTGTGTAACTGTGTGAATGTATGTGTGCGCATGTGTGAATGTGGGTAGCTGTGTGTGATTGTGAGAGCGCATGTGTGAATTTGTATGTGTATACATATATGTGAATGTGTGTGACTGTGTGTGACTAAGTGCATGTGTTAATGTGTGGCTGTGATTGTGGAATGTGTGTGCATGTGTGTGGCTATGTGTGACTGTGAATGTGATTGTGTGTGTGAATTTATGTGTGTGAATGTGTGTGGCTGTGTGTGACTGTGACTGATTTTGTGAATTTATGTGTGTGCATGTGTGTAGCTGTGTGTGACTGAATTTATATGTGTGTGCATATGTGTGTTTGGCTGTGACTATGAGAGCACATGTGTGAATGTGTGCATGTGTGTGAATGTGTGTGACTGTGTGACTGTGTGTGAATGTGTATATGTGTGCGAATGCGTACATGTATGCATGTGTAGGAGTGTCCTGGACAGGGGATTCCTTCTGTTCCGTCTCAGGGCATTGGATTTAGACTTTTTGTCCCATCTTCAAATGAAGGTCTCTCTCCTGCATGCTGTCTTCTCTCCCCTCTCTCCTGTGGACACAGCCCTTGCCCTTGGAAGAATTTGCACAACACCCACTCTTTCTGTTGATTTCGGCTTCCACATGAAAGTCATTCACTCTCTCCTAGGAAAGAACAGAGTTTTAAAAAGGTCACACATGTGTGTGTCAGTCTGAGCCATTCTGAGTTAATTAGTCATCAAGGAGAATTGAATAATATGAGATCAAGCTGCAGGAGGGTCACCAAGGATCTGGAACTCGCATTTTATTTTAAAATTATAATTTGGTGTCATATTGGAAATGCTAGTTCTCAGGGGATGATGCATTTTTATTTCTCAAGTCTTCATAAACAAACAAAAATAGAAAAAAAGTATAACTTGTAGCTTGACTTGTGTTTGTTTGGTAAAATATCCCAGTTTAGCTCACAAGAAGTATTCACGGTAAAAGCTAAGGAAAGATCTCCCAGTGAGTATCAATGGGTATTTGCATGCATAGCAACTAAGCCTTTATCCTGGGATCCGTGTGTCTCAAAGTGGGTGGGAGCCAAGGCGAGAGGACAGGAAGACAAAAGATGAGGAATAAAGCTGATGGCATTACCTGGACAAAAGCCAGTTGATGTGCCGCTTCAATACTGACATGATTCAATCGATGTACCACTTCAACACTGACTGCTACATTCAGATTGCTGTTAAAAAACAGCCTTGGCTGGGCACAGCCTGTAATCCCAGAACTTTGGGAGGCCAAGGCGGGCAGATCACAAGGTCAGGAGATTGAGACCATCTTGGCCAACATGGTGAAACCCCGTCTCTACTAAAAATACAAAAATTAGCTGGGTATGGTGGCACCTGCCAGTAATTCCAGCTACTAGAGAGGCTGAGGAAGGAGAATCATTTGAAAGGGAGTCGGAGGTTGCAGTGAGCAGAGATCAGACCGTTGCACTCCAGCCTGGCAACAGAGTGAGACTCTGTCTCAAAACAAACAAGCAAACCAAAAAACCCCCAGCCTTATAGGGGTATAATTTACATGCCATAGAAGTCACTTGACTTAAGAGTACAGTTCAATGAATGTTAGGCTGTTTAAAGAGGGCACAACCATCACCACCCTCTAATTTTGGGACCTTGCAGTCTCCCTGTGATGATGCCTCATTCTGACACCCAGTCGTAGGTAATTATTATTTTTGAGACAGATTCTCCCTCTGTTTCTCAGGCTGGAGTACAGCGGATTAATCATGGCTCACTGCAGCCTTGACCTCACTGGGCTCAGGTGATCCTCCTGCCTCAACCCCCAAAGTCACTGGGAACATAGGCAGACACACGCCACCACATCCAGCCAATTGTTGTATGTTTTGTAGATGTGGAGTTGCCCAGGCTGGTCTCAGACTCTGGCACTCAAGTGATCCCTCTGCCTTGGCCTCCCAGAGTGCTGGGATTACAGGTGTGAGCCACAGCACCTGGCTCTTAGGTAATTATTAATCCACTTTGGTCTATTTGTCTTTTTTGACACTTTATATAAATTAAGTGACCCACTATGTCTTCTTTTGTGTCTGGCTTCTTTCAGATAGTGCAGTGTTGTCAAGGTTTGCCCACGTGGTAGCAGATGTCGGTGTTACCTTCTGTTTTATTGTCAACATTCCATTGTGGCCGGGCACGGTAGCTCACAGCCGTAATCCCAGCACTTTGGGAGGCCGAGGCAGATGGATCACCTGAGGTCAGGAGTTTGAGAGCAGCCTGGCCAACATGGAGAAACCCTGTCTCTACTGAAAATACAAAGATTAGCCGGGCATGCTGGCAGGCGGTTGTAATCCCAGCTACTCCGGAGACTGAGGCAGGAGAATCGCTTGAACCCAGGAGGCAGAGGTTGCAGTGAGCCAAGATCTCACCACTGCACTCCAGCCTGGGCGACAAGAGCAAAACTCTGTCTCAAAAAAAAAAAAATCTATTTCATGGGTATACCACATCTATTTAGCACGTCACCACTTGATGGCTATTTGGGTTGTTTTGGGCTCTCCTGAGTAATGCTGCTATGGACATTTGTGTGTGAGAGTCTGTCTGGACATACACTTTCATTTCTCTTGAGCACACACCTAGGAGTGGAACTGCTGAGTCATGTGGTAACTCTACGCTTAAAATTGTTTTGATCCAGAAATCCCACTACGGGGTATCCACCCAGAGAAAACGAAGTCATTATATGGAAAAGATACTTGCACACGCATGTTTATAGCAGCACAATTCAGTTTCGAAAATGTGGAACCAGCCCAATACCCATCAATCAATGAGTGGACAAAGAAACTTTGAGATATATATGTGTGTGTGTGTGTGTGTGTGTGTGTGTGTGTGTGTGTGTGTGTGT
>NW_022444558.1:0-3187 GCF_009761245.1 Sapajus apella
GGCTGTGTGTGACTGTGAGTGCATGTGCAAAGGTATGTGTGTGCATGCGTGTGAATGTGTGTGACTGTGACTGTGATTGCGTGTGAATGTGTATGTGTGCATGTGTGTGAATGTGACTGATTTTGTGTGTGAATGTATGTGTGTGCATGTGTCTGACTGTGGCTGTGTGACTGTGAGTGCATGTATGAATGTGTATGTGTGTGCATGAGTGTACATGTGTGTCAGTGTGACTGTGACTGTGAATGTGCATTTGTGTGCACGTGTGAAATGTGTGGCTGTGTGTGACTGAATGTGTATGTGTGTGGCTGTGTGTAACTGTGTGAATGTATGTGTGCGCATGTGTGAATGTGGGTAGCTGTGTGTGATTGTGAGAGCGCATGTGTGAATTTGTATGTGTATACATATATGTGAATGTGTGTGACTGTGTGTGACTAAGTGCATGTGTTAATGTGTGGCTGTGATTGTGGAATGTGTGTGCATGTGTGTGGCTATGTGTGACTGTGAATGTGATTGTGTGTGTGAATTTATGTGTGTGAATGTGTGTGGCTGTGTGTGACTGTGACTGATTTTGTGAATTTATGTGTGTGCATGTGTGTAGCTGTGTGTGACTGAATTTATATGTGTGTGCATATGTGTGTTTGGCTGTGACTATGAGAGCACATGTGTGAATGTGTGCATGTGTGTGAATGTGTGTGACTGTGTGACTGTGTGTGAATGTGTATATGTGTGCGAATGCGTACATGTATGCATGTGTAGGAGTGTCCTGGACAGGGGATTCCTTCTGTTCCGTCTCAGGGCATTGGATTTAGACTTTTTGTCCCATCTTCAAATGAAGGTCTCTCTCCTGCATGCTGTCTTCTCTCCCCTCTCTCCTGTGGACACAGCCCTTGCCCTTGGAAGAATTTGCACAACACCCACTCTTTCTGTTGATTTCGGCTTCCACATGAAAGTCATTCACTCTCTCCTAGGAAAGAACAGAGTTTTAAAAAGGTCACACATGTGTGTGTCAGTCTGAGCCATTCTGAGTTAATTAGTCATCAAGGAGAATTGAATAATATGAGATCAAGCTGCAGGAGGGTCACCAAGGATCTGGAACTCGCATTTTATTTTAAAATTATAATTTGGTGTCATATTGGAAATGCTAGTTCTCAGGGGATGATGCATTTTTATTTCTCAAGTCTTCATAAACAAACAAAAATAGAAAAAAAGTATAACTTGTAGCTTGACTTGTGTTTGTTTGGTAAAATATCCCAGTTTAGCTCACAAGAAGTATTCACGGTAAAAGCTAAGGAAAGATCTCCCAGTGAGTATCAATGGGTATTTGCATGCATAGCAACTAAGCCTTTATCCTGGGATCCGTGTGTCTCAAAGTGGGTGGGAGCCAAGGCGAGAGGACAGGAAGACAAAAGATGAGGAATAAAGCTGATGGCATTACCTGGACAAAAGCCAGTTGATGTGCCGCTTCAATACTGACATGATTCAATCGATGTACCACTTCAACACTGACTGCTACATTCAGATTGCTGTTAAAAAACAGCCTTGGCTGGGCACAGCCTGTAATCCCAGAACTTTGGGAGGCCAAGGCGGGCAGATCACAAGGTCAGGAGATTGAGACCATCTTGGCCAACATGGTGAAACCCCGTCTCTACTAAAAATACAAAAATTAGCTGGGTATGGTGGCACCTGCCAGTAATTCCAGCTACTAGAGAGGCTGAGGAAGGAGAATCATTTGAAAGGGAGTCGGAGGTTGCAGTGAGCAGAGATCAGACCGTTGCACTCCAGCCTGGCAACAGAGTGAGACTCTGTCTCAAAACAAACAAGCAAACCAAAAAACCCCCAGCCTTATAGGGGTATAATTTACATGCCATAGAAGTCACTTGACTTAAGAGTACAGTTCAATGAATGTTAGGCTGTTTAAAGAGGGCACAACCATCACCACCCTCTAATTTTGGGACCTTGCAGTCTCCCTGTGATGATGCCTCATTCTGACACCCAGTCGTAGGTAATTATTATTTTTGAGACAGATTCTCCCTCTGTTTCTCAGGCTGGAGTACAGCGGATTAATCATGGCTCACTGCAGCCTTGACCTCACTGGGCTCAGGTGATCCTCCTGCCTCAACCCCCAAAGTCACTGGGAACATAGGCAGACACACGCCACCACATCCAGCCAATTGTTGTATGTTTTGTAGATGTGGAGTTGCCCAGGCTGGTCTCAGACTCTGGCACTCAAGTGATCCCTCTGCCTTGGCCTCCCAGAGTGCTGGGATTACAGGTGTGAGCCACAGCACCTGGCTCTTAGGTAATTATTAATCCACTTTGGTCTATTTGTCTTTTTTGACACTTTATATAAATTAAGTGACCCACTATGTCTTCTTTTGTGTCTGGCTTCTTTCAGATAGTGCAGTGTTGTCAAGGTTTGCCCACGTGGTAGCAGATGTCGGTGTTACCTTCTGTTTTATTGTCAACATTCCATTGTGGCCGGGCACGGTAGCTCACAGCCGTAATCCCAGCACTTTGGGAGGCCGAGGCAGATGGATCACCTGAGGTCAGGAGTTTGAGAGCAGCCTGGCCAACATGGAGAAACCCTGTCTCTACTGAAAATACAAAGATTAGCCGGGCATGCTGGCAGGCGGTTGTAATCCCAGCTACTCCGGAGACTGAGGCAGGAGAATCGCTTGAACCCAGGAGGCAGAGGTTGCAGTGAGCCAAGATCTCACCACTGCACTCCAGCCTGGGCGACAAGAGCAAAACTCTGTCTCAAAAAAAAAAAAATCTATTTCATGGGTATACCACATCTATTTAGCACGTCACCACTTGATGGCTATTTGGGTTGTTTTGGGCTCTCCTGAGTAATGCTGCTATGGACATTTGTGTGTGAGAGTCTGTCTGGACATACACTTTCATTTCTCTTGAGCACACACCTAGGAGTGGAACTGCTGAGTCATGTGGTAACTCTACGCTTAAAATTGTTTTGATCCAGAAATCCCACTACGGGGTATCCACCCAGAGAAAACGAAGTCATTATATGGAAAAGATACTTGCACACGCATGTTTATAGCAGCACAATTCAGTTTCGAAAATGTGGAACCAGCCCAATACCCATCAATCAATGAGTGGACAAAGAAACTTTGAGATATATATGTGTGTGTGTGTGTGTGTGTGTGTGTGTGTGTGTGTGTGTGTGTGT
>NW_022444559.1:0-3187 GCF_009761245.1 Sapajus apella
CAAAGCAGTTCTAACTACACCCATATAAACAGGACTGCAGGGAAGTTTACTCGGCAGCGGGGCGGAGCCTACAGCAGCTCAGCAAAGCTGCTATAGGCCGACAGTGACTAGGCTGCCTCCTTGCTGGGCTGGGCAGGTCTGAAGGAGAAAAAAAAAAAAAGAAGGCAGCAGCATAACGGAAACTCATAAATAAAGCCCTAAATCCCTGGGACAGAGCACCTGGGAGCAAAAAGCAGTGTATGAGTACTGCTACAGCAGACCTAAAAGTACCTGCCCAGCAGCTCTGAATGAACAACAACAGAGCTCGCAGCTCACCGTTTGAGCTCCTATAAAGAAGAGACCGTCTCCTCAAGCAGTTCCCTGACCCCTATATATCCAAAAAGACACCTCATAAAAGAGAGATCAGATTGACACTAGGCGGGTATCCTTCTGGGACAAAGATAGCAGAATAAGAAAACTGGTAACAACCCTTGCTGTTCAGCAGCTGCTGCAGGTGAACCCCAGGCAAGCAGGGCCTGGAGTGAACCTCAGCAGACTTACAGCAGAGGGGCCAGACTGTCAGAAGGAAAACCAAGAAACAGAAATAACCTCATCATCAACAAACAGACCGTCAATCTGAAAGATTTGAGACCGAATGTGAAAGCCAACAACCACAAAGTCGACAGGTGGATAAATCCTTAAAGATGGGAAGAAACCAGCGAAAAAAGGATGAAAACACCCGAAACCAGAACACCTCTCCTCCTAAAAGGGATCACAACTCCTCACCAGCAAGGGAACAAAGTTGGAGGGAGAACGAGTGTGATGAAATGACAGAATCAGACTTCAGAAGGTGGGTAGTAAGAAACTTCTGTGAACTTAAAGAACATGTTCTAACCAAATGCAAAGAAATTAAGAACCTTGAAAAAAGATTGGACGAAATGCTAACAAGAATAGACAAAATAGAAAGGAATATAAGTGAATTCATGGAGCTGAAAAACGCAACACGAGAACTTCGTGAAGCATGCACAAGTATCAACAGCCGAATTGACCAAGCAGAAGAAAGGATATAAGAGGTCGAAGATCAACTCAATGAAATAAAATGGGAAGGCAAGACTGGAGAAAAAAGGGTAAAAAGGAATGAACAAAGTCTCCAAGAAATGTGGGACTATGTGAAAAGACCTAATCTACGTTTGATAGGCGTACCCGAATGCGACGAAGAGAATGAATCCAAGCTGGAAAATACTCTTCAGGATATTATCCAGGAAAACTTCCCCAACCTAGCAAGGCAGGCAAACATTCAAGTCCAGGAAATACAGAGAACACCACAAAGATATACGTCAAGAAGAGCAACCCCAAGGCACATAATCATCAGATTCACCAGGGTCGAAATGAAGGAGAAAATACTAAGGGCAGCCAGAGAGAAAGGTCGGGTTACCCATAAAGGGAAGCCCATCAGACTCACAGCAGATCTCTCAGCAGAAACCCTACAAGCCAGAAGAGAATGGGGGCCAATATTCAACATCCTTAAAGAAAAGAACTTTCAACCCAGAATCTCCTATCCAGCCAAACTAAGCTTCATAAGTGAAGGAAAAATAAAATCCTTTGGGAACATGCAAGTACTCAGAGACTTCGTCACCACCAGGCCAGCTCTACAAGAGCTCCTGAAAGAGGCTCTACACATATAAAGGAACAACAAGTACCAGCTCAATTAAAGGGCAAAACAGCCAGCTAGCACCAAAATGGCAGTATCAAATTCGCACATAACAATATTAACCCTAAATGTAAATGGACTAAATGCCCCAATCAAAAGACACAGACTGGCAAATTGGACAAAAAGACAAAACCCATCGGTGTGCTGTATCCAGGAAACCCATCTCACATGCAAGGATACACAAAGGCTCAAAATAAAGGGATGGAGGAAGATTTGCCAAGCAAATGGAGAGCAAAAAAAAGCAGGAGTTGCAATTCTCATCTCTGATAAATTAGACTTTAAAGCAACAAAGATCATAAGAGACAAAGAGGGACATTACATAATGGTAAAATGATCAATGCAACAAAAAGAGCTGACGATCCTAAATATATAGGCACCCAATACAGGAGCACCCAGATACATAAGGCAAATTCTTAATGACTTACAAAGAGACTTAGACTCCCACACAATAATAGTGGGAGACTTTAACACCCCATTGTCAACATTAGACAGATCAACCAGACAGAAAATTAACAAGGATATACAGGACTTGAACTCAGACCTGGACCAAGCAAACCTAATAGACATTTACAGAACTCTCCACCCCAAATCCACAGAATATACATTCTTCTCAGCACCACATCACACCTACTCTAAAATCGACCACATAATTGGGAGTAAATCACTCCTCAGCAAATGCAAAAGGACGGAAATCGTAACAGTCTCTCAGACCACAGTGCAATCAAGTTAGAACTCAGAATTCAAAAACTAACTGAGAACCGCACAGCTTCATGGAAACTGAACAACTTGCTCTTGAATGTTGACTGGATAAACAATGAAATGAAGGCAGAAATAAAGATGTTCTTCGAAACCAACGAGAATGAAGACACAACATACCAGAATCTCTGGGACACATTTAAAGCAGTCTCTAGAGGAAAATATATAGCAATAAGTGCCCACATGAGAAGCAAGGAGAGATCAAAAATTGACAACCTATCGTCAAAACTGAAAGAGCTAGAGGATCAAGATCAAAAAAAACTCAAAGTCTAGCAGAAGACAAGAAATAGCTAAGATCAGAGCAGAACTGAAGGAGATAGAGACACAAAAAACCCTTCAAAAAATCAATACATCCAGGAGCTGGTTTTATGAAAGGATCAACAAAATAGACAGACCACTAGCCAGATTAATAAAAAAGAAAAGAGAGAATAACCAAATTGATGCAATAAAAAACGATAAAGGGGATATCACCACAGATTCCACAGAAATTCAAACCATCATCAGAGATTATTACAAACAACTCTACGCACACAAACTAATAAACCTGGAAGAAATGGATAAATTCCTGGACACTTGCCTCCTGCCAAGCCTAAACCAGGAAGAAGCCGAAACCCTGAACAGACCCATAACAAGGTCTGAAGTTGAGGCAGCAATTAAGAGCTTACCACCCAAAAAAAGCCCAGGTCCAGATGGGTTCACAGCTGAATTCTACCAGACATACAAAGAGGAGCTGGTACCATT
>NW_022444560.1:0-3187 GCF_009761245.1 Sapajus apella
ACCCCTACCCACCCTCTGACTCCAGAAGTAGCAGTGTTTAAATTTCCCCACAAGAGTGCCATTGCTTTTCCTTCATGCCAAGGCTCCTGGGACTGGTGACCCATTCAAGCCACCTCCCCCCACCCCTACCTCCAGCATCCTATTCCTACTAAGGCTGCATCATTGGACCTACCATTTTCCCTCCATGCCCCTTGAGATATCAGCAGAGTGGTCAGAACTGTGACCCCTTCCCATGGGGACCAGTCAAAGCTGTGGGTGGCCTGAGTTACTTAAGAGAAACTGTGGGGAAGAGAGTTTCCCAGAGGCTCTGTGCTGCCCAGAGGCAAAAAGAATTTCACAGATGACAACCCTTACTGATGGGCAGCAGAGTCCTCAGCCTCGGAAACGCTGGCCTCCACCCTTCCCAGCCAGTAGGCGGCAGGAGCTCCCGCACGCTGAGCTGAGCAGTATGGTTTCTTTGCTTTGTTTCAGATCTCCTCTGGCAAAGACGACATACAATATTTTTATAATGAATGGAAAGGCATGGTGGCAAAATTCTGAAGAAAAGAATTTCACAAAATATGCAAAAAAACAGACACAGTTGAAGTGCAGTTCCTGTGTCTAAGCCAGGTCGCGGGGCCGTCAAGCCAGCACTTGAAACCACGATGCGAGGACGTTCTCCATGTGCTCACCACAGGGAAGCAAGTCCACTTCTGCCTGGGAGATGCATTCTACTAAAGCGTCTGCTTCCCGTCCCGATCTCGAATGGACCGAGAAAAACTGCTTTACTACAGGACACTTGTGGCAAAATGGCACCGATGGCCGGCACCAGCGAACCTGACGGACGATGGACTTATCATTTAATAAAGCGTTGATTCATGTATTCAGTTGTTCACTGAACAGATATGAATAGACCACCTCACATGTTGACAATATCAAAATACGATGAGGAAACTAAGAAGTGACCCAGGTGTGCATTCTGCCCTGAGGAAGATCACAGTCTAGGGTGTGAACACAACCATACTAACTAGCTTTTATGGGAGGTGGGAATATGGAAAGTATTATATCTGCAAAGAAACTGATAAGAATTGTGGGAGCTCCCCGGACGTGATTTTCCACTTGCATGAGCAGGAAAAACAATGGGTAATTGACAGTGTCATGAAGTGGGGTTATTTATAAAGCTGTGATCAGGGTTAAGGGAAACCGATGAAGAATGTTGGGGCACCCTGGAGTGAGCGGGAGTGGGAGCTGATACCATCAGGGGAGGGGCAGGCACGCAAATCTGGAGAGCTCAGAGCTTCTGACAGGTTGTAACCTTTGGTGGAGGAACAGGAACACCCTGGAACCACCGCACAGGGAGATATTGGGGTGATAACACCCTGAACGCCTGCTCCTGACACCCTTCAATCTCCTACAAGTGGCTTCCATTGGCCACTTACCAGGGTGACTTTCCTCAGTGCACAGGTCCCTGGGGAAGGCTGAGAGAAAGATTAACAGTGTACATTTTTGACAGCGTAGTAGGGCTCTTCCTCAAGGAGATCCAACCTCCATCATTCAATGGTTTTGGGCTATGTAAACCAGCTCATGTCTGGGAAATAATTGAGGGAGTGTTACTCTCTATTTTGGTAATTCAAGTTAGACTTCTAATCATACAACACAGAACTCCTCTACTTGCACAGATCAAGTAGGAATTTAGTAGATTGCTTATCTATTTATTTTCTAGGGATATCATGATCAACTAGCCAGTGTCAAAGGTCCCTGAGAGTCTGATATTCTGGTCAATGTTTTGACACCACTGTTCCTAACGGCAACCATATCCACCTCGCCTTTGACAAGAAGTATGGCCACTTAGACCTCACCATCCTGGGATCCAACTATCTCCATTGCATTTTGAGATCCCAGTTTGATGGTAGCAGTTCCCATAGTCATTTCTGACCTACAGAAAAGAACGACTACAGAGCTCTCAAGGATTCTGGAGCCCTTCTCACAAATGTATTTCTTATAGTCATGATAAAAGCTGTATCTTCTGGACCCTTCCAGGGTGGGTGAGCAGGTCTTACATGATAATGCACACTAATATTTCAGACTCCTTAAGCCTTTGGGTCCGTTCCTCCACAGTATAAGAAGACAGTTCCGGCATTTCAACTTCATTTACTGTAGGTTATCTTTGGACCCATGTTTTAGCTAGCCAACAAAACGGAGCCTTTCTAACCCCTCAAACAAAACACTGATCCAGAAACTCTGCTCTGTGGGCTCATACCAATAAATTCCGCCCCATACAACGCTGCGTTCCTTCCATCATTATCTCAACCCTCTATCTATGTCTATGCACATTCCTCACATTTACATCTGTATATGTTAGGAAAAGAATGCAATTCTTTCAGTGTGTAGTGTACCTTTTGTTGTTTGGGTCACTTTGTTCCTCACTCTTTGGGACCTGCTGGAACTTGAGTGTAGTTATTGGTCTAGAAACAAAAAGGAGTGGTAGAGAACTGGTGGGGTCTTGCTACAGGACCTTAGGCGAGGCCATTACAGGGTTCTACAGAAAAATCAGGGTTAACCTACTCAGACCGGGTGGAAAGGCTACTTCTATCGGCAAACAAGACACAGCAGAATTTAGGGATTTGATACCTCCAGCTTCACTGGGATGTTCCCATACGTCCCCATTCTAGTTTTTAGGATCTCATTTCTCTACATTCAGTTATCTTACTTTAACACAAGGCCAGTCTGCAAGTGCACTGCCATTCAGTCACGTTGGGTTTGGTTTCCAGAAATCTCAGCCCTGCAGCTACAGGAGATAAGGATTTCTTTCAGGACAGACATAAAAGTGTTTTTTTTTTTTTTTTTGAGACTGAGTCTTGCTCTGTCCAGTGGCATGATGTCACCTCACTGCAACCTCCACCTCCCAGGTTCAAGCGATTCTCCTGTCTCAGCCTCCTGAGTAGCTGGGATTACAGGCATGCACCATCACACCTGGCTAATTTTGTATTGTTACTAGAGACAGAGTTTCTCCTTGTTGGTCGGGCTGGTCTCAAACTCCAGATCTCAGGTGATCTGCCCACCTCGGCCTCCCAAAGTGCTGGGATTACAGGCATGAGCCGCTGCACCCAGCCTTCCTTTCTTTTTAAGGCTGAATACTATTCGATTGTATGTATATACCGTATTTTCTTTATCCATTTATCTGTTGTTGCACACTTGGGTCACTCTC
>NW_022444561.1:0-3185 GCF_009761245.1 Sapajus apella
CAAAGGTGATGACACATCAGGCAAGCAAAAACAAGTAAAACTCCCACTCACCCCCATGGGTTGAGCCACTTTTGATCTCCTTATGTGCGAGAAGACTGGAACAGGACCACTCCTGACAAAGAAGGCACATCACCCCAGGAACCTGCAACAGGTACCTAGAAAAGCCTGGCTCTGGGTGATAGACAAGTTTGGCTTGGTTCTTCTTCCTTGGATAGGATTTTCAGAGTGGCAGAGTGCAGAGGGTAAAGATGGAATGGCCTTAGGACAAGAGATCTTGAAGCCTCAGGCTGCCTTTGACCAAGGCAGAGAAAATCTTTCATGTGGTCCAAACCATTTAGGCTTATATTGACCTACAAGCCTCAATCATCAGATGCAGAAAAGGCATTTTACAGTTCAGCATCTTTTAATGGAAAAAAGTGAATGAGGTATAGAAGTGTTCCTGAACACAAGAAAAAGGCCATATATTGCAAGCCCACAACAAATATCATACTTAACAGTAGAAAGCTGAACCCTTCCTCTAGGATCAGCAACAAGAGAGTTGCTTCACTACTTCATTCAATGCAGTAGTGGAAGTCCTAGCTAGAGCAAGTAGGCAAGAAGGACCAAAGGCATCCAAACCAGGCAAAATAACGTCGCCATTGCTTGCAGACATATAGAAAACCATCAAGTTCCACAGTTAGAACAAGTGGAGTCATGTTGCAGGATAAAAACATACAGGAATGTAACATTTCTATACACTATACTGCCCCAAAGAGAACAATCCCACTTAATCAAAAGGCTCAGAAGTAAACTGGCGAGATAGCATTTACTTTCTGTACAAAGATCTTCTGACACTTCAGACAAATGGGATGGTATCCCAAGCTCATAAGACACATTAAAATGTCTGTACTACCCAAAGCAACCTATACATGCAAAATTTTTTCATAGAAATAGGGAAGAAGAGACTTAAAATTCACAGGATAGCCAAAGGGAACTTCTATACCAAACCTGGAGGCATGACACTACCTAGTCTTAGTCTACTGCCAAGTTAGTTATCTTAACAGTGAGATACTCATAAAAACATACTATTAGGCCAATGGGACAGAAAGTCCAAAAATAAGCTCAAGCATATGTAGTCAACTAGTTCAGTGGTACCAAGATGACAAAGGAAAAGGTTAGATGTTTCAAATAAGTGGCTTTAGGAAAATGATTTCTACATGCAAAAGAATTGAACCTTTATATCATACACAAGTGACTAATGGATTGCAGCCCTAAATTCAAGTCTTGCCACCAATACCTCTGCAAGAAAACACTGAAGAGTTTGACATTGGTCTTGGAAATTATTTCTTCCGTAGGATACCAAAAAGTACAGGCAACAAAAGCAAATTTAAGTGAGATTGCCAACTGAAGAGCTTCTACACAGCAAAGGAAACAAAATGCAAAGTCAGACTATGGATTTGCCAGAGTATTTGCAAACCATATACTCATAATCAAGTTCACCACATGTATGGCTTTTAAAACACCACAAAGGTGTTAAGGTTTAGTCAATTCACATATCAATAAAATAACCCAGTTTTAAAAGTTGGTAGGAGCACAATAGATGTTTCTCCAGAGATGACAAGTGGCCAAATATATATCAGGTGCTCTACATCTTTGGTCAAAATGTAAATAAAATCCATAATGAAGCATCTCACTATCAGGATGACTTTGAGGACAGGAAACAAGGTGTTGGCAAGCATGTAGAGAAGGGAAGAAACTCTTGTCTACTGTTGGTGGGAATTAGATTGGTTCAAGTGTTATGGTGAACAATACGGAGGATCCTCAAAGAAGACCTACCTGCACCCGAAGGAAGTGAAGTCACCACCTTGTAATGGAGCCTATACTCTAATGCTCATTATAGCATCATTCAGCCTTAGAAGGCAATCCTTTAATTTGTGACATGGATGAACTTTGGAAACATTAAGTGAAATAAACCTGGCACAGAAAGACAACTCGTGATCTCACTTATTGTAAAATCTAAGGAAACCAAAAATTCAATACATAGAAACATTGAAACAGTGCTTACAGAGAACAGGGGGAGGCGAGATGATGTAGGTCAAAGGGTACAAATTGTAGTCATGTAGGTTAAGTCTGAGATGTAATATGTAACATGAGAGCTATAGTTAACATTGAGATGGTCTCGCTTTGTTGCCTAGGCTGGAGTGCAGTGGGGCGATCTCAGCTCAGTAACCTCCACCTCCCAGGATCAAGCAATTCTCAGGCCTCAGCCTCCCAAGTAGCTGGAAGCACACCACTATCTCTGGCTAATGTTTGTATCTTCAGTAGAGACAGTTTTGCCATGTTGGCTGGGCTGGTCTGAAACTCCTGGCCTCAAGTGATCTGCCCGCCTCAGCCTCCCAAAGTGCTGCGATTACAGGCATGAGCCACCACACCCAGCCCCACTGATTTGAGCTTACTGGTAGGTGTTCTGTGATGGTTCTGAAAAGTGATTCTGACATTGTGTTTAACAGCTGTTGGTAGTATACTGGCCTCTGCACACTGTATCCAACTTGGAGTTAAGGAGGCAGCTTTAGACTAAACTTAAGTACAGCATAAAGGTTTTCTCTGTGTATTGTTAACTACAGTAAGTGGAGGTATAACCAGACCATAGCCTACACTTGGGCCAAAGGTGGCCAATCAAATGTAGCCTGCTCCAACTCTTCAAACTACTCAAATAAGCAAATGCCAAGCTGCAACTGATTGGCTGTTACTGTACCTCCGTTTTCTTTACGTCATTTTTTTCTGTCTAAGTCTACCACGTGGCTGCACTGGAGTCTGAGCAGCAGGAGGCTCCTCGATTTGTGAGTCATTCATTGTTCAATGAGTCATTCATTGTTCAATTAAACTCTTAAAAGAAATTTCAACCAACTTAAATTTGTTAGAAAACTAGTCCTCACGGCTTCTTTCTGTTGCCAGGTAAGCTCAGTTCCATTTTGGGTAGGGGGTGGCAGGTGGCATGCTCAGAAAAGGCAGTGGCACTACTAGGAAAGCTGTGTCGAGACCATTCATCTGTGTGAGCAGGCCAGGGACTAGAAAGCACAGTCAAGTTCACCAGATCACTGGGTTTGGAAGTCATGGGAATACTTCCAGATCCCTCTTCAGTTAGGGCTTGTTGCCCTGGCTGCTGGGAGCACTGTCAGCAGTCACCTCTGAGTTCATCAGCTCCA
>NW_022444562.1:0-3185 GCF_009761245.1 Sapajus apella
TAACTGTGGGCTGTGTTACTAACTTCCTTCCAAAGAGTACAATAATGCAAAAGGTAAAAAAAAAAAAAAAAAGCAATTTTACAGTGAAGAAACCTGGCAATACTAAGCTCAGTCAGGCCATCAAGATTAATAGGATGTGGGATTTATGGGAACCCTCTTTACTATCTTTGCAATTTTTATGTCATTCTGAAACTCTTCTATTAATAAAGTAAAATGCTTATAGTGAAAAAAAACTTTGCAAAACAAAACAAAACAAAGGACTGTTCAACTGGGTTGTGGTTTCTTAATTGCTCAACATGTTTTGGAGGGCAGAGCCAAGCAATCAACAATTACCTAGGGTTAAGAACCAAAATACTTCCTAGGCCCATAAGAGTAACTTCTTGTGTAAGTATTTAAAATCCCACAAAAACGGACAGAGGTAGTTCAACTTCCCTGACTCACACTCTTACTTCACAGAACACTATGGAAAAATAAAAAGTTCAAATCCATCTACAGAGTTCAAAAACCAAATTATTAGTAACACTTAGCAGCAAAACTCTTACCAAATCCTGATTCTTGACATTCTGTTCTCTCTCAGATTCTAACATAACACGAAGATTTTTAGCTGTGTCACCCAGAATTTCATTATTTTTTTCAAGTGTCTTGATTTTATCCTACAAAAATATATTAAGTTTAGTTATATTCATTAATTTTTACTTTTGTTTTAAAATGTAATCCCCAAAAGAAGTTTTTACCTTAAATTTAATTGCTTCATCAGAGAGAATCATATTTTGTTTCCTGGTTTCTTGAACATGTTTATTTGATTCCTTTATCTGCAAAAAATAAAGCATTCAGAATCCAGAAATACAAAGTATTGTGCTATTGGAATTTACTTTGGAGTGACTGAACTCTTATAGAAGAAAACAGTACTTTACACACATGATTGATTAAGCTCTGGATTGTTTATAGGAATTAATGGAATAATAAATATTATTTTAAAATACCATAGTAACTGAACAATAAGACAGGTGAAAATAATTCAAGCTGGGACCAGGGGAAAAAAAAAGAATAATTATACCTTCTGTTCATAATTTGACAATTTCTGTACAAGTTCTGTATTTTCTTTCCTAATAATCTTCAACTTCTCAGAAATCTGCTGTTCGGTGACTGAAAAAAGAAAATATATAAGGTTATTATGATCACTAAATGAAACTGAATGACCCAATGTATTGGCGGAAAGACATGTTATCTGGCACTATGAGGAAAAAGGACTTCTTGACATAACTATTATGGTTTTGAAATGTGATATGGTTTGGATTGTGTCCCCACCAAATCTCAAGTCAAATTATAGTCCCCAGTGTTGCAGGTGGGGCCTGGTGGGAGGTGATTGGATCATAGGGGTGATTTCTCATGAGTGGTTTATCACCATCCCTGTGGTGCTGTTCTTGTGACAGTGACTGAGTTCTTGTGGAGTCAGGTTGTTTAAAAGTGTGCAGCATCTCCCCGCTCACTCTCTGTTGCTCCTGCTTCTGCCATGTAAGACGGCCTGCTCTTGCTTTACCTCCTGCTATGGGTGATATCTCTCCGAGGCCTCCCCAGAAGCAGATGCCACTATGCTTCCTGTATAGCCTGCAGAATTATGAGCTAATTAAACCTCTTTCTCATAAATTACTCAGTCTTAGGTATTTCTTTTTTTGAGACAGGGTCTCGGTCTGTTGCCCAGGCTGGAGTTCAGTGGCACAATCTCAGCTCACTGCAAACTCCACCTCCCAAGCTCAAGCAATTCTCCTGTCTCAGCCTCCCAAGTACCTGAGACCACAGGTGCTTGCCACCACACCTGGCTAATTTTTGTATTTTTTAAAATAGAGATGAGTTTCTCCATGTTGCCCAGGCTGGTCTCAAACTCCTGAGCTGAAGCAATCCTCCTGCCCTGGCCTCCCAAAGTGTTGGGATTACAGGCATGAGCCATCACACCTGGCCTTGGGTATTTCTTTACAGCAGTGTGAGAACAGATTAATACAAAAAGCAATCTTCTAATAGGAATAAGAATGTAAAAATATTGTTACAATTTAAGAAAAATATAATAAGAAACTTTATTTCAATGAGAGTCTAAGTTAAGTTTATTTCCAAGATGGGAAACCCGGTAAAATGTTATAGGTCAATATTTATCCCTGCATGAAGCATATTTTTTTCTCAGAAGATGGCATCACTTCAAATATGTCATTTGCAAAGAGAAAAAGAAAATGCAAGCATGCTGATTTATATTTCTAGTCCTGAAATTATCTACTTAAATAAATGGTTAATGTACTAAATCACTAACACGGAAAACCTGGTCACATGTAATAAACTAGTACATCAATATTTAAGGTAAATCTGCCCCCAGTGAAACTAATCTTCTCCCTACTCCCACAATTTGTTCCTCCTCATCTCCTATCTCAGTTGGTAGCATCATCATTTATTCTATCATCCAAGCTAGCAACCTAAGAATAGGAAAGTGTTCAGAAGCTGTAAGTCAGTCAGACATCAGAAGTCACTAAAACTACTTACATATAAAAGCCATATCAAACACTTGTACAGAGGGAATAGTACAAATAACAAAACAAGCCTAAAGATTTACCTTGATATACTCTACTCTTTACCTAGAAAAGAGAAATAAAAATTAAATTGTATGTCAAACATTTCATTAATAGGTGTATATAGTTCCTAACACAACAGTTGGAATTATAACCAAATGGGAATTTATTAACAGTTTGCTTTAGCATAATACATCCACAAGATTAAAAAAATTAAAAAGGTTAAAAGCATGTCAAATTCAACCAGTAGTGATATGCTGCAGTCTGACAGATAAAGCACTAAGATAAATACCTTGCTCTGCAGCTAAATGTAAGTTTACATATCTAAATGAACACCAGTCTTATGAAATGAGCACTTAACTTGAATAACAGGAATGGCTAATATTTTTATAATAAATATATTAACATTTTATTTACTCAAAGTCACCTATTTGACAACTCCAAAGAGCCAGAATGAAATCTAAAAACATTGACCACTCAAAAAGACTCTGAGGAGACAAAATTAAAGGTATAATCTTCGTACTAAGATACACCTCTTTTGCTTTCCAGAAAATATCTCAGAAATCCTATTCAAAGTTGACTACTTGCTGAACTTAGAAACAATTCTATTAACACTAAGGTAGATCATTTGAC
>NW_022444563.1:0-3185 GCF_009761245.1 Sapajus apella
CAAAGGTGATGACACATCAGGCAAGCAAAAACAAGTAAAACTCCCACTCACCCCCAGGGGTAGAGCCATTTTTTATCTCCTTATGTGCGAGAAGACTGGAACAGGACCACTCCTGACAAAGAAGGCACATCACCCCAGGAACCTGCAACAGGTACCTAGAAAAGCCTGGCTCTGGGTGATAGACAAGTTTGGCTTGGTTCTTCTTCCTTGGATAGGATTTTCAGAGTGGCAGAGTGCAGAGGGTAAAGATGGAATGGCCTTAGGACAAGAGATCTTGAAGCCTCAGGCTGCCTTTGACCAAGGCAGAGAAAATCTTTCATGTGGTCCAAACCATTTAGGCTTATATTGACCTACAAGCCTCAATCATCAGATGCAGAAAAGGCATTTTACAGTTCAGCATCTTTTAATGGAAAAAAGTGAATGAGGTATAGAAGTGTTCCTGAACACAAGAAAAAGGCCATATATTGCAAGCCCACAACAAATATCATACTTAACAGTAGAAAGCTGAACCCTTCCTCTAGGATCAGCAACAAGAGAGTTGCTTCACTACTTCATTCAATGCAGTAGTGGAAGTCCTAGCTAGAGCAAGTAGGCAAGAAGGACCAAAGGCATCCAAACCAGGCAAAATAACGTCGCCATTGCTTGCAGACATATAGAAAACCATCAAGTTCCACAGTTAGAACAAGTGGAGTCATGTTGCAGGATAAAAACATACAGGAATGTAACATTTCTATACACTATACTGCCCCAAAGAGAACAATCCCACTTAATCAAAAGGCTCAGAAGTAAACTGGCGAGATAGCATTTACTTTCTGTACAAAGATCTTCTGACACTTCAGACAAATGGGATGGTATCCCAAGCTCATAAGACACATTAAAATGTCTGTACTACCCAAAGCAACCTATACATGCAAAATTTTTTCATAGAAATAGGGAAGAAGAGACTTAAAATTCACAGGATAGCCAAAGGGAACTTCTATACCAAACCTGGAGGCATGACACTACCTAGTCTTAGTCTACTGCCAAGTTAGTTATCTTAACAGTGAGATACTCATAAAAACATACTATTAGGCCAATGGGACAGAAAGTCCAAAAATAAGCTCAAGCATATGTAGTCAACTAGTTCAGTGGTACCAAGATGACAAAGGAAAAGGTTAGATGTTTCAAATAAGTGGCTTTAGGAAAATGATTTCTACATGCAAAAGAATTGAACCTTTATATCATACACAAGTGACTAATGGATTGCAGCCCTAAATTCAAGTCTTGCCACCAATACCTCTGCAAGAAAACACTGAAGAGTTTGACATTGGTCTTGGAAATTATTTCTTCCGTAGGATACCAAAAAGTACAGGCAACAAAAGCAAATTTAAGTGAGATTGCCAACTGAAGAGCTTCTACACAGCAAAGGAAACAAAATGCAAAGTCAGACTATGGATTTGCCAGAGTATTTGCAAACCATATACTCATAATCAAGTTCACCACATGTATGGCTTTTAAAACACCACAAAGGTGTTAAGGTTTAGTCAATTCACATATCAATAAAATAACCCAGTTTTAAAAGTTGGTAGGAGCACAATAGATGTTTCTCCAGAGATGACAAGTGGCCAAATATATATCAGGTGCTCTACATCTTTGGTCAAAATGTAAATAAAATCCATAATGAAGCATCTCACTATCAGGATGACTTTGAGGACAGGAAACAAGGTGTTGGCAAGCATGTAGAGAAGGGAAGAAACTCTTGTCTACTGTTGGTGGGAATTAGATTGGTTCAAGTGTTATGGTGAACAATACGGAGGATCCTCAAAGAAGACCTACCTGCACCCGAAGGAAGTGAAGTCACCACCTTGTAATGGAGCCTATACTCTAATGCTCATTATAGCATCATTCAGCCTTAGAAGGCAATCCTTTAATTTGTGACATGGATGAACTTTGGAAACATTAAGTGAAATAAACCTGGCACAGAAAGACAACTCGTGATCTCACTTATTGTAAAATCTAAGGAAACCAAAAATTCAATACATAGAAACATTGAAACAGTGCTTACAGAGAACAGGGGGAGGCGAGATGATGTAGGTCAAAGGGTACAAATTGTAGTCATGTAGGTTAAGTCTGAGATGTAATATGTAACATGAGAGCTATAGTTAACATTGAGATGGTCTCGCTTTGTTGCCTAGGCTGGAGTGCAGTGGGGCGATCTCAGCTCAGTAACCTCCACCTCCCAGGATCAAGCAATTCTCAGGCCTCAGCCTCCCAAGTAGCTGGAAGCACACCACTATCTCTGGCTAATGTTTGTATCTTCAGTAGAGACAGTTTTGCCATGTTGGCTGGGCTGGTCTGAAACTCCTGGCCTCAAGTGATCTGCCCGCCTCAGCCTCCCAAAGTGCTGCGATTACAGGCATGAGCCACCACACCCAGCCCCACTGATTTGAGCTTACTGGTAGGTGTTCTGTGATGGTTCTGAAAAGTGATTCTGACATTGTGTTTAACAGCTGTTGGTAGTATACTGGCCTCTGCACACTGTATCCAACTTGGAGTTAAGGAGGCAGCTTTAGACTAAACTTAAGTACAGCATAAAGGTTTTCTCTGTGTATTGTTAACTACAGTAAGTGGAGGTATAACCAGACCATAGCCTACACTTGGGCCAAAGGTGGCCAATCAAATGTAGCCTGCTCCAACTCTTCAAACTACTCAAATAAGCAAATGCCAAGCTGCAACTGATTGGCTGTTTCTGTACCTCTGTTTTCTTTACATCATTTTTTTCTGTCTAAGTCTACCACGTGGCTGCACTGGAGTCTGAGCAGCAGGAGGCTCCTCGATTTGTGAGTTATTCATTGTTCAATGAGTCATTCATTGTTCAATTAAACTCTTAAAAGAAATTTCAACCAACTTAAATTTGTCAGAAAACTAGTCCTCACGGCTTCTTTCTGTTGCCAGGTAAGCTCAGTTCCATTTTGGGTAGGGGGTGGCAGGTGGCATGCTCAGAAAAGGCAGTGGCACTACTAGGAAAGCTGTGTCGAGACCATTCATCTGTGTGAGCAGGCCAGGGACTAGAAAGCACAGTCAAGTTCACCAGATCACTGGGTTTGGAAGTCATGGGAATACTTCCAGATCCCTCTTCAGTTAGGGCTTGTTGCCCTGGCTGCTGGGAGCACTGTCAGCAGTCACCTCTGAGTTCATCAGCTCCA
>NW_022444564.1:0-3185 GCF_009761245.1 Sapajus apella
GCATAGGCCTGGAGGGACATGGATTTTGTAGGTTACATACCCAGGTCTACTTCCACCTCACAGAACCCACAAATTCATCCTGACCTTCCCTTCATTTAATTTTTATTCTTTACAAACACTATGATGAGTTAAAAAGATCTTCCTTAGGGGAGACCAAGACGGTCGAAAGGAAGCTTCTCTGGAGTGCAGCTCCCACCAAGTGGGACACAGAACCAGAGCGATATCTGCACTCTGCCCATCTGACAAAGGGCTAATACCCAGAATCTACAAAGAACTAAAACAGATTTACAGGAAAAAAAAACAAGCAAACCCATCCAAAAGTGGGCAAAGGATATGAACAGACACTTTTCAAAAGAAGATATATGTGAGGCCAACAAACATATAAAAAATGCTCATCATCACTGGGCATTAGAGAAATGCAAACCAAAACCACATTGAGATACCACCTCACACCAGTTAGAATGGCGATCATTAAAAAATCAGGAAACAACAGATGCTGGAGAGGATGTGGAAAAATAGAAACGCTTTTACACTGTTGGTGGGAGTGTAAATTAGTTCAACCATTGTGGAAGACAGTATGGCAATTCCTCAAGGATCTAGAAATAGAAATTCCATTTGACCCAGCAATCCCATTACTGGGTGTATACACAAAGGACTAGAAATCATTCTATTATAAAGACACATGAACACACGTGTTCATTGCAGCCCTGTGTACAGTAGCAAAGACCTGAAACCAACCCAAATGCCCATTGATGATAGACTGGACAAAGAAAATGTAGCACATATACACCATCGAATACTATGCAGCTATAAAAAATGATGAGTTTGTGTTCTTTGTTGGGACATGGATGAGCCTGGAAACGATGATTCTCAAAAAACTGACACAAGAACAGAAAATCAAACACCATGTGTTCTCACTCATAGGCAGATGTTGAACAATGAGAATGTGGACACAGAGAGGGGAGCATCACACACTGAGGTCCTTTGTGGGGGCTAGGGGAGGGATAGCGGGAGGGAAAGTAGGAGGGATAACGTGGGGAGAAGTGTCAGTTATAGGTGATGGGGAGATGGTGGCAACAAACCACCTTGCCACGAATGTACCTATGCAACAATCTTGCATGATCTGCACATGTACCCCAGAATCTAAAGTACAATCAAAAAGACCTTCCTTCAAAATGTTTATAATTCATCAATGCTTGAACACAGGCATAAAAGCCCTTTAGATTTAAATGTTTAAGTATATGTCCTCTCAAATCTGAGATACTGCTAGAAAACAATTAAAATTTATCATCGATTATTAAATTATCATCAACAATATATATATTTGTCACTCAATTATTCTGTGGTCTCAAATCTTTGTACTTCACAGCCTAAACAGTCACTCTTAGTAGAAATGTTGTCAGTATATTATAATCAGGGTCAGAAGCCATCACACAAAAAAGATCTTAGTAAACATTTTAGCCCCCATCTCTGAAACTGACTACCTCTCTTCTTCTGTCTAAAGCCACAGTCTTGCCCCACCATTCTAAGAACATGAATCCCCATTCCCTTGTGTTTCTCCTCCCAATATTGACATAATATTCTCTCACTCCCCCAGTCATTTTTGTCCCTTCTCTCAGCTTTTCATCAGGTTACATTTTCTCCTACTCAAACAGGCGTCATGGGCTGGGTCCTTTGCTATCAGATTTCACTAGCACAGGCGTATTTCTTAAATTCCTGTTCCCACCCACTTTTTTCCCTAGGAGCAACATCATATTCACTGCTAAATGCCTTTATTTCTCAATCATATATTATTTAATCAATATTACATAATTCATCTCATACAGAAACCTCTGCCTGAAATACCTATTAATTTTAAGCGCATACTTGCCTCTCAGAATTTATATATGTATATTTCTACTTATCTGTAAAACATTTCCAGAACACCTGAACAATTGTTATATTGAACAGTCAGGTTGTTTTCCAGGCTATAAATAAACACATGACAAAATCTGGCATATGAGAATTTCAATGCAAGTTGCTAATATAAATGTTCTCAGCATGCCTGTCTCAAACATGTCCTGAAGACACATGATCTCATACTTACACTCCAGAGGTTGCTTGTTTTTTCCTCCTCACTTAGATTTCTCTGAGTTTCTTGAATTTTTTCCCATAAAATTCTCATTTGCTTTAAGAGCTTCTCCTGCAAAAGATTTATAAGGGTGAGCAAGAGAAAATCAAATACCGTAGATTCCACACCCTGAGTGAGGTATGCAGGCAAGGGATACAATGTATGAACAGACTGGAGAGAGGAAAATAAAACAAATATTTTCACTGCTCATCCTCAGTATTTTTCAAATCTGAGGTTTCAGAATGTATAACCTTTTAGGGAACTGGTGAGGGGAGATTTCTTGTAACCTAGCTAATGATCAGTGAAACACCCTTCTTCAGAATCCACTATGCTAGGCTCCTGCTTTTGTCATTTGTCCAGTAATATTAAATACATTTCCTAAATGTATTTTCTTTGTTCTTGTAGTCTTGGTAGCTTTTCAATGCCTTTGGCATTCTATTGTAGAGTCAAAGTAATAGTGACATTTACTTAATCACCCTCTTTTTGGGTGCAGCCTCCATGAAGGCAGGTATAGTTGCATATTGAATTCAAAATTTCATCATTGGTACCTCCAAAAGCACCTGGCACTCAGTAAAGAATGGAGTGATCACCATGGTGATTCTCATCTCCCTTCTCATCTCTAACTCTGCCACCCTCCAGCTGTCAGGTGATCCCAGCACTGTCTCTTACCCGGTGTTCTTCAGCTGCCACTTCAATGGGACAGTGTTTGTGAGCCCCATGCTCCTGAGAGTCAGAGCACAGTGAGCAGAGCAGACTCTTGTCCGTGCCACAGAACATCTTCTTTATTTCCCTATGGGTCGCACATACTTGTTTCTCAGAGCTCAGGAATTGCCAGAGACTGGCTTTCCTGGCAATGGTCACTAAATTCTTCAGAAAAATGTTAGGTTTGAAATCCTTTTGGTGTGATGGTTCCCTGAATGCAGGGCAGTTGGCAGGACTTTGGGCTCCTTCCCAGGAAAGGCAGAGACAGGGTCTACAGAAGCTGTGCCCACAGCCTATGGTGACAGGGTCTACCAGGTAGTTCAGGTAGATGACACAGGTGAGTTCCTTCTGGAAGGCCTGTAGGAAGTCTGAG
>NW_022444565.1:0-1383 GCF_009761245.1 Sapajus apella
CCAAAAAGCAGCGTTTGGATCTTCCTGAGTGAATGGCAGTATAGGGTGTAATGAGAAATATCTGGTTCTAAAACAAAAACGGAGCTATGTAGCAGAATGATTGTCAAGGTGTATATTAAACTTACAGAGTTAAACAATTGTGTGAATGTAGCAGTTCACTGACCGTTTCTTTGGAGAATCTGGAAAGAGATATTTCCAGCCATATACAGACTCTTAAGAATAAGCTTTAAGATCGCATCTAAATCATACGAAAAACGTCTCTTTCAAACTGCTCCACTGTGTGTTCGTTCACCTTAGGAAGTTTCATCTATGTTTAGATTCTGCGAGTTAGAAACACGTTTCTCCAAAAACCGGCGTTTCGATATTCCTGAGTGAATGGGAGTAAAGGATGTAATGAGAAATATCTGGCTCTAAAACAAAAACGGACGTATGTATCAGAATGATTGTCAAGGTGTATATTAAACTTACAGAGTTAAACAATTGTGTGAATATAGCAGTTGAATAACCCTTTCTTTGGAGAATCTGGAAAGAGATAATTCCAGCCATATACAGACTCTAAAAAATTAGCTTTAAGATCGCATGTAAAGCATACGAAAAACGACTCTTTAAAACTACTCCACTGTGTGTTCGTTCACCTTGGAAGCTGCATCTGTGTTTAGATTCAGCGAGTTAGAAACACTTTTCTCCAAAAAGCGGCGTTTGGATCTTCCTGAGTGAATGGGAGTATAGGATTTAATGAAAAATATCGGGCACTAAAATAAAAACGGAACTATGTAGCAGAATGATTGTCAAGGGGTACATTAAACTTACAAATTTAAACAATTGTGTGAATGCAACAGTTCACTAAAACTTTCTTTGGAGAATCTGGAAAGAGATATTTCCAGCCATATACAGACTCTTTAGAATTAGCTTTAAGATCGCATCTAAATCATACGAGAAACGTCTCTTTGAAACTGCTCCACTGTGTGTTCGTTCACCTTAGGAAGTTGCATCTATGTTTAGATTCTGCGAGTTAGAAACACGTTTCTCCAAAAAGCTGCGTTTGGATATTCCAGAGTGAAAGGGAGTATAGGGTTTAATGAGAAATATCTGGATCTAAAACCAAAACGGAGCTATGTAGCAGAATGATTGTCAAGGTGTGTGTTCAACTTACAGAGATAACAGATGTGTGAATGTAGCAGTTCAGAAACACTTTCTTTGGAGAATCTGAAAAGAGATAATTCCAGCCATATACAGGGTCATAAGATTTAGCGGTCCCAGCAATCCCATTACTGGGTATATATCCAAAGGATTACAAATCGTTCTACTATAAGGACACGTGTACACGAATGTTCATTGCAGCACTGTTTACAATAGCAAAGACCTGGAACCAACCCAAATGCC
>NW_022444565.1:1483-3185 GCF_009761245.1 Sapajus apella
AGATGTGTGAATGTAGCAGTTCAGAAACACTTTCTTTGGAGAATCTGAAAAGAGATAATTCCAGCCATATACAGGGTCATAAGATTTAGCGGTAAGATCGCGTCTAAACCACAGGAGAAGCGTTTGTTTCAAACTGCTCTACTGTGTTTGGTTCACATTAGGAAGTTGCGTCTGTGTTTGGTCAGCGATTTAGAATCAGGTTTCTTCTAAAAGCTGCGTTTGGATATTCCTGGGTTATTGGGAGTATAGGGTTTAATGAGAAATATCTGGCTCTAAAACAAAAACGGAGCTATGTAGAACAATGATTGTCAAGGTGTGTATTCAACTTACAGAGTAAGACAGATTTGTGAATGTAGCAGTTCAGAAACCCTTTCCTTGGAGAATCTGGAAAGAGATATTTCTAGCTATATACAGGCTCACATGAGTTAGCTATAAGATCGAGTCTAAGCCACAGGAGAAACGTCTCTTTCAAACTGCTCTGCTCTGTGTTCGTTCACCTTAGGAAGTTGCATCTATGTTTAGATTCAGCGAGTTAGAAACACGTTTCTTCTAAAATCCGCGTTTGGATATTCCTGAGTGACTGGGAGTATAGGGTGTAATGAGAAATATCTGGCTGTAAAACAAAAACGGAGCTGTGTAGCAGAATGATTGTCAAGGTGTGTATTCAACTTACAGAGTTAGACAGATGTGTGAATGTAGCAGTTCAGAAACCCTTTCCTTGGAGAAACTGGAAAGAGATATTTCCAGCCATATACAGGCTAATAAGTATTAGGTTTAAGATCGTGTCTAAACCACAGGAGAAACATCTCTTTCAAACAGCTCTGCTCTGTGTTCGTTGACCTTAGGAAGTTGCATCTATGTTTAGATTCAGCGAGTTAGAAACACGTTTCTCTAAAAAGCGGAGTTTGGGTATTCCTGAGTGAATGGGAGTATACGGTGTAATGAGAAATATCTGGCTCTAAAACAACAACGGAGCTATGTAGCAGAATGATTGTCAAGGTGTATATTAAACATACAGAGTTAAACAATTGTGTGAATGTAGCAGTTCAATAATCCTTTCTTTTGAGAATCTGGAAAGAGATATTTCCAGCCATATGCATGCTCCTAAGAATTAGCTTTAAGATTGCATCTAAATCACAGGAGAAACGACTCTTTCAAACTGCACCGCTGTGTTCGTTCACCTTAGGAAGTTGCATCTATGTTTCGATTCAGCGAGTCAGAAACACGTTTCTTCTAAAAGCTGCGTGTCGATATTCTTGAGTGAATGGGAAAATACAGTGTAATGAGAAATATCTGGCTCTAAAACAACAATGGAGCTATGTAGCAGAATGATTGTCAAGGTGTATATTAAACTTACAGAGTTAAACAATTGTGTGAATGCAGCAGTTGAATAAACATTTCTTTGGAGAATGTGGAAAGAGGTATTTCCAGCAATATACTGACTCTTAAGAATTACCTATATGATCGCGTCTAAATCACAGGAGAAACGTCTCTTTCATATTGCTCTGCTGTGTGTTCGTTCGCCTTCGGATGTTGCATCTATGTTTAGATTCAGCGAGTTAGGAACACGTTTCTCTAAAAAGCGGCGTTTGGATAATCCTGAGTGAATGGGAGTATAGGGTGTAATGAGAAATATTGGGCTCTAAACAACAACGGAGCTATGTAGCAGAAAGATTGTCAAGGTGTATATTAAACTTACATA
>NW_022444566.1:0-3184 GCF_009761245.1 Sapajus apella
CAGTAAGACTGCGTTTAAAACACTGGAGAATCGTCTAGTTCAAACTGCTCTGCTTTGTGTTCCTTCACCTTAGGAAGTTGCAACTATGTTTAGATTCAGCTAGTTAGAAACACTTTTCTTCTAAAAGCTGCGTTTGGATATTCCAGAATGACTGAGACTAAAGGCCGTAATGAGAACTATCTTGCTCTAAAACAAAAACGATTCTATCTAGCAGAATTGTTGTCAAGCTGTACAATCTTCTTACAGAGTGAAACTGACGTGTGTGTGCAGTAGTTCAGAAATGCTTTCGTTGGAGAATCTGGACACTGATATTTCCAGCCATACACAGGATTATAAGAACTAGCAGTAAGACTTCGTTTAAAACACTGGAGAAACGTCTAGTTCAAACTGCACTGCTTTCTATTTGTTCACCTTAGGAAGTTGCATCTATGTTTAGATTCAGCGAATTATAAACACCTTTCTTCTAAAAGCAGCATTTGTATATTACAGTGTGAAATAGCCTGCAGGCCGTAATCAGAAACATCTTGCTCTAAAACAAAAACGCCGCTATGTTGCAGAATGGCTGTCAAGTTGAAAAATCATCTTATGCAGTTAAATTGATGTGTGTGCAGAGGTTCTGAAATCTTTTCTTTGGGTAGTCTGGAAACAGATATTTCCAGCCTTACAGAGGCATTTAAGACCTGGCGGTAAGACTGCGTTTAAAACACAGGATAAACCTCAAGTTCAAACTGCTCTGCTTTGTGTTCGTTCACCTTAGGAAGTTGCATCTATGTTTAGATTCAGAGAGTTAGAAACACGTCTCTTCTAAAATATGCGTTTGGATATTCCGGAATGACTGAGACTAAAGGCTGTAATGAGAAATATATGGTTCTAAAACAAAAACGCAGCTATCTAGCAGAATGGTTGTCAAGCTGTAAAATCATCTTACAGAGTTAAACTGATGTGTGTTTGCAGCAGTTCAGAAATGCTTTGCTTCGAGAATCTGGAAACAGATATTTCCAGCCATATACACGCATAAGAAGACTACCTGTATGACTGCGTTTAAAACACTGGAGAGACGTCTATTTCAACCTGCTCTGCTTTGTGATTGTTTACCTTAGGAAGTTGCATATATGTTTAGATTCAGCGAGTTAGAAAAACGATTCTTCTAAAATCTGCGTTTGGATATTCCAGAGTGTGTGAGAGTAAAATCCGTAAAGAGAAATATCTTGCTCCAAAACAAAAACGCAGCTATGTAGCAGAATGGTTGTCAAGTGGTAAAATCATCTTATGGAGTTAAATTGATATGTGTGTGCAGAGGTTCTGAAATCTTTTCTTCGGGTAACCTGGAAACAGATATTTCCAGCCTTACACAGTCATTTAAGACCTAGCAGTCAGACTGCGTTTAAAAAACAGCATGAACGTCAAGTTCAAACTGCTCTGCTTTGTGTTCGTTCACCTTAGGAGGTTGCATCTATGTTTAGATTCAGCGATTTAGAAACACGTTTCTTCTAAAAGCTGCGTTTGGATATTCCAGAATGACTGAGACTAAAAGTGGTAATGAGAAATATCTTGCTGTAAAACAAAAACGCAGCAATCTAGCAGAATGGTTGTCAAGCTGTGCTATTAACATACAGAGTTAAACTGATGTATGTTTGCAGCAGTTCAGAAATCCTTTGCTTCGATAATCTAGAGACAGATATTTCCAGCCATATAACGGCATAAGAGAACTAACAGTAAGACTGCGTTTAAACCACTGGAGAAACGTCTACTTCAAACTGCTCTGCTTTGTGTTCGTTCACCTTAGGAAGTTGCATCTCTGTTTAGATTCAGCGAGTTAGAAACACTTTTCTTCTAAAAGCTGCGTTTGGATATTCCAGAATGACTGAGACTAAAGGCCATAATGAGAAATATCTTGCTCTAAAACAAAAACGCAGCTATCTGGCAAAATGGTTGTCAAGCTGTACAGTCTTCTTATAGAGTTAAAGTGACGTGTGTTTGCAGTAGTTCAGAAATCCTTTCGTTGGAGTATCTGAAAACAGATATTTCCAGCCTTACACAGGCATTTAAGACCTAGCAGTAACACTGTGTTTAAAACACAGGACAAACATCTAGTTCAAACTGCATTGCTTTCTGTTCGTTCACCTTAGGAAGTTGCATCTATGATTACATTCAGTGAGTTAGAAACACGTTTATTCTAAAAGCAGCATTTGGATATTCCAGTGTGAAAGAGCCTGCAGACCGTAATCAGAAACATGTTGCTGTAAAAGAAAAACGCAGCTATCTAGCAGAATTGTTGTCAAGTTGTAAAATCATCTTATGGAGTTAAATTGATGTGTGTGTGCAGAGGTTCTGAAATCTTTTCTTCGGGTAATCTGGAAACAGATATTTCCAGCCTTACACACGCATTTAAGACGTACCAGTAAGACTGCGTTTAAAACACAGGATAAACGTCAAGTTCAAACTGTTCTGCTTTGTGTTCATTCATCTTAGGAAGTTCCATCTATGTTTAGATTCAGCGAGTTAGAAACACGTTTCTTCTAAAAGCTGCATTTGGATATTCCAGAATGACTGAGACTATAGGCCGTAATGAGAAATATCTTGCTCTAAAACAAAAACGCAGCTATCTAGAAGAATGGTTTTCAAGCTTAAAATCTTCTTACAGAGATAAACTGACGTGTGTTTGTAGCAGTTCAGAAATCCGTTGCTTTCAGAATCTGGAAACTGATATTTCCAACCATATACAGGCATATGAGAAATACCAGGAAGACTGCGTTTAAAACACTGGAGAAAACTCTTTCTCAAGCTGCTCTGCTTTATGTTCGTTCACCTTAGGAAGTTGCCTCTATGTTTAGATTCAGCGAATTAGAGAAACTTTTCTTCTAAAATCCGCGTTTGGATATTCCAGAGTGACTGAGAGTAAAGGCTGTAATGAGAAATATCTTGCTCTAAAAAAAAACGCAGCTATCTAGCAGAATGGTTGTCAAGCTATAAAATCATCTTACAGAGTTAAATTGATGTGTGTGTGCAGAGTTTCTGAAATCTTTTCTTTGGGGAATCTGGAAGCAGATATTTTCAGCCTTACCCAGTCATTTCAGACCTAGAAGTAAGACTGCATTTAAAACACAGGAGAAACGCCTAGTTCAAACTAGTCTGCTTTGTGTTCGTTCAACTTAGGAAGTTGTATCTATGTTTAGATTCAGCG
>NW_022444567.1:0-3183 GCF_009761245.1 Sapajus apella
GTTATGGGTCTGTTCAGGGTTTCGGCTTCTTCCTGGTTTAGGCTTGGCAGGAGGCAAGTGTCCAGGAATTTATCCATTTCTTCCAGGTTTATTAGTTTGTGTGCATAGAGTTGTTTGTAATAATCTCTGATGATGGTTTGAATTTCTGTGGAATCTGTGGTGATATCCCCTTTATTGTTTTTTATTGCATCAATTTGGTTATTCTCTCTTTTCTTTTTTATTAATCTGGCTAGTGGTCTGTCTATTTTGTTGATCTTTTCAAAAAACCAGCTCCTGGATTTATTGATTTTTTGAAGGGTTTTTTTGTGTCTCTATCTCCTTCAGTTCTGCTCTGATCTTAGCTATTTCTTGTCTTCTGCTAGACTTTGAGTTTTTTTGATCTTGCTCCTCTAGCTCTTTCAGTTTTGACGATAGGGTGTCAATTTTTGATCTCTCCTTGCTTCTCATGTGGGCACTTATTGCTATATATTTTCCTCTAGAGACTGCTTTAAATGTGTCCCAGAGATTCTGGTATGTTGTATCTTCATTCTCGTTGGTTTTGAAGAACATCTTTATGTCTGTCTTCATTTCATTGTTTATCCAGTCAACATTCAAGAGCAAGTTGTTCAGTTTCCATGAAGCTGTGTGGTTCTGGGTTAGTTTTTGAATTCTGAGTTCTAACTTGATTGCACTGTGGTCTGAGAGACTGTTTGTTATGATTTCTGTTCTTTTGCATTTGCCGAGGAGTGATTTACTCCCAATTATGTGGTCAATTTTAGAGTAGGTGTGATGTGGTGATGAGAAGAATGTATATTCTGTGGATTTGGGGTGGAGAGTTCTGTAAATGTCTATTAGATTTGCTTGGTCCAGGTCTGAGTTCAAGTCCTGGATATCCTTGTTAATTTTCTGTCTAGTTGATCTGTCTAATGTTGACGATGGGGTGTTAAATTCTCCCACTATTATTGTGTGGGAGCCTAAGTCTCTTTGTAAGTCATTAAGAACTTGCCTTATGTATCTGGGTGCTCCTGTATTGGGTGCATATATATTTAGGATCCTTAGCTCTTCTTGTTGCATTGATCCTTTTACCATTATGTAATGTCCCTCTTTGTCTCTTATGATCTTTGTTGCTTTAAAGTCTAATTTATCAGAGATGAGAATTGCAACTCCTGCTTTTTTTTTGCTCTCCATTTGCTTGGTAAATCTTCCTCCATCCCTTTATTTTGAGCCTTTGTGTATCCTTGCATGTGAGATGGGTTTCCTGGATACAGTACACTGATGGGTTTTGTCTTTTTATCCAATTTGCCAGTCTGTGTCTTTTGATTGGGGCATTTAGTCCATTTACATTTAGAGTTAATATTGTTATGTGTGAATTTGATACTGCCATTTTGATGCTAGCTGGCTGTTTTGCCCTTTAGTTGAGCTGGTACTTGTTTTTCCTTTATATGTGTACAGCCTCTTTCAGGAGCTCTTGTAGAGGTGGCCTGGTGGTGACGAAATCTCTGAGTACTTGCATGTTCACAAAGGATTTTATTTTTCCTTCACTTATGAAGCTTAGTTTGGCTGGATAGGAGATTCTGGGTTGAAAGTTCTTTTCTTTAAGGATGTTGAATATTGGCCCCCACTCTCTTCTGGCTTGTAGGGTTTCTGCTGAGAGATCTGCTGTGAGTCTGATGGGCTTCCCTTTATGGGTAACCCGACCTTTCTCTCTGACTGCCCTTAGTATTTTCTCCTTCATTTTGACCCTGGTGAATCTGAGGATTATGTGCCTTGGGGTTGCTCTTCTTGACGAATATCTTTGTGGTGTTCTCTGTATTTCCTGGACTTGAATGTTTGCCTGCCTTGCTAGGTTGGGGAAGTTTTCCTGGATAATATCCTGAAGAGTATTTTCCAGCTTGGATTCATTCTCTTCGTCGCATTCAGGTACGCCTATCAAACGTAGATTAGGTCTTTTCACATAGTCCCACATTTCTTGGAGACTTTGTTCATTCCTTTTTACCCTTTTTTCTCCAATCTTGCCTTCCCGTTTTATTTCATTGAGTTGATCTTCGAACTCTGATATCCTTTCTTCTGCTTGGTCAATTCGGCTGTTGATACTTATGCATGCTTCACGAAGTTCTCGTGTTGCGTTTTTCAGCTCCATCAATTCACTTATATTCCTTTCTATTTTGTCCATTCTCGTTAGCATTTCGTCAAATCTTTTTTCAAGGTTCTTAGTTTCTTTGCATTTGGTTAGAACATGTTCTTTAAGTTCACAGAAGTTTCTTACTACCCACCTTCTGAAGTCCGATTCTGTCATTTCATCACACTCGTTCTCCCTCCAACCTTGTTCCCTTGCTGGTGAGGAGTTGTGATCCCTTGTAGGAGGAGAGGTGTTCTGGTTTCGGGTGTTTTCATCCTTTTTGCGCTGGTTTCCTCCCATCTTTAAGGATTTATCCACCTGTCAACTTTGTAGTTGCTGGCTTTCAGGTTGGGTCTCAAATCTTTCAGACTGACGTTCTGTTTGTTGATGATGAGGTTATTTCTGTTTCTTGGTTTTCCTTCTGACAGTCTGGCCCCTCTGCTGTAGGTCTGCTGAGGTTCACTCCAGGCCCTGCTTGCCTGGGGTTCACCTGCAGCAGCTGCTGAACAGTAAGGGTTGTTACCAGTTTTCTTCTTCTGCTATCTTTGTCCCAGAAGGATACCCGCCTAGTGTCAATCTGATCTCTCTTTTATGAGGTGTCTTTTTGGATATATAGGGGTCAGGGAGCTGCTTGAGGAGACGGTCTCTTCTTTATAGGAGCTCAAATGGTGAGCTGTGAACTCTGTTGTTGTTCATTCAGAGCTGCTGGGCAGATACATTTAGGTCTGCTGCAGCAGAACTCATAAACTGCTTTTTGTTCCCAGGTGCTCTGTCCCAGGGATTTAGGGCTTTATTTATGAGTTTCCGTTATGCTGCTGCCTTCTTTTTTTTTTTTTTTTTCCCTTCAGACCTGCCCTGCCCAGCAAGGAGGCAGCCTAGTCACTGTTGGCCTATAGAGGCTTTGCTGAGCTGCTGTGGGCTCCGCCCCGCTGACGAGTGAACTTCCCTGCAGTCCTGTTTACATGGGTGTAGTTAGAACTGCTTTGGCTATGGTGGCCCGCCTCTGTTGAGGCGGAGTCTCTCTGCCGTAGCGGGTTGCCTTGTCAACCGCGGGCTGCCTCTGCAATGGCGGGTTGCCTTGGCAA
>NW_022444568.1:0-3182 GCF_009761245.1 Sapajus apella
ATGTATAAGTGCAGCAGTTCAGAAATCCTTTCTTTGCACAATAGGGAAGGAGATATTTCCAGACGTATACAGGCATATGACAACTAGCAGGAAGACTGCGTTTAAAACACAGGAGTAACGTCTGTTTCAAACTGTTCTGCTTTGTGTTCGTTCAACTTAGGAAGTTGCATCTATGTTTAGATTCAGCGAGTTAGAAACGAGCTTCTTCTAAAAGCTGCGTTTTTATATTGCAGAGTGACTGAGACTATAGGCAGTAATGAGAATTATATTGCTCTAAAACAAAAACGCAGCTCTCTAGGAGAATGGTTGTTAAGCTGTGGAATCAATTTACAGAGTTAAACTAATGTGTGTGTGCAGCAGTTCAGAAACTCTTTCTTTGGAGAATCTGGAAACAGTTATTTCCAGCCATTTACAGGCATATAAGAACTTACTGTAATACTGAATTTAAAACACAGGAGAAACGTCTATTTCAAACTGCTCTGCTTTGTGTTCATTCACCTTAAGACGTTGCCTCTATGTTTAAATTCAGCGAGTTAGAAACACGTTTCTTTTATAATCTGCGTTTGGATATTCCAGAGTGAATTAGACTATAGGATGTCATGAGAAATATCTTGCTCTAAAACAAAAACGCAGCTATCTAGCAGAATGGTTGTCAATCTGTATAATCAACTGACGGAGGTAAACTGATGTGTGTGTGCAGCAGTTCAGAAACACTTTCTTTGGAGGATCTGGAAACAGATATTTCCAGCCATATGCAGGCATATAAGAACTGGCTGTAAGACTGCATTTAAAACTCAGGAGAAACATCTCTTTCAAACTGCTCTGTTTTGTGTTCACTCACCTTCAGAAGTTGCATCTATGTTTAGATTCAGAGATTTAGAAAACCGTTTCTTCTAAAAGCTGAGTTTGGATATTCCAGGGTGAATGAGACTGTAGGCTGTAATGAGAAACATCTTGCTCTAAGAGAAAAACGCCGCTATCTAGCAGAATGGTTGTCAAGCTGTACAGTCACCTTACAGAGATAAACTGATGTGTGTGTGCAGCAGTTTAGAAATCCTTTCTTTGGAGAACCTGCAAACAGATATTTCCAACCATGTATAAGCATATAAGAAGAGGCTGTAAGCCTGCGTTTAAAACACAGGAGAAACATCTCTTTCTAACCGCTCTGCTTTGTGTTCGTTCACCTTAGGAAGTTGCATCTTTGTTTAGATTCAGCAAGTTAGAAATACGTTTCTTCTGAAATCTGCGTTTGGAAATTCCTTAGTGAATGAGACTATAAGATGTAATGAGAAACATCTTGCTCTAAGAGAAAAACGCAGCTATCTACCAGAATGGTTCTGAAGCTGTACAGTCAACTTACAGAGACAAACTGATGTGTGCTTGCAGCAGTTCAGAAATCCTTTCTTTGGAGAACCTGGAAACAGATATTTCCAGCCATGTACAGGCATATAAAAACTAGCCGTAAGACTGCGTTTAAAACACGGGAGACAAGTCTATTTCAAACTGCTCTGCTTTGTGTTCGTTCACCTTAGGAAGTTGCATCTTTGTTTAGATTCAGCGAGTTGAAACACGTTTCTTCTGAAATCTGCTTTTGGATTTTCCTTAGTGAATGAGGCTATAGGCTGTAATGAGAAATATCGTGCTCTACAACAAAAACGCACCTATGCAGCAGAATGGTTGTTATGCTGAAGAATCAACTTACAGAGTTAAACTAATGTGTGTGGGCAGCAGTTCAGAAATCCTTTCTTTGGAGAATCTGGAAACAGATATTCCCAGACATATACAGGCATATAAGAACTCGCAGTAAGACTCCCTTTAAAACACAGGAGAAACATCTCGTTCAAACTGCTCTGCTTTGTATTTGCTCACCTTAGCAAGTGGCATCTATGTTTAGATTAAGCGAGTTAGGAACACGTTTATTCTAAAAGGTGCGTTTGGATATTCCAGAGTGACTGAGACTATAGGCTGTAAGGAGAAATATGTTGGTCTAAAACAAAAACGCAGCTGTGTAGCAGAATGTTTGTTAAGCCGTACAATCAACTTTCATAGTTAAACTGATGTGTAAGTGCAGCAGTTCAGAAATCCTTTCTTTGTACAATAGGGAAGGAGATATTTCCAGACGTATACAGGCATATGAGAACTAGCAGGAAGACTGCGTTTAAAACACAGGAGTAAAGTCTGTTTCAAACTGCTCTGTTTTGTGTTCGTTCAACTTAGGAAGTTGCATCTATGTTTAGATTCAGCGAGTTAGAAACACGTTTTTCTCAAAGCTGCGTTTGGATATTCCAGAGTGACTGAGACTATAGGCTGTAATGAGAAATACATTGATCTAAACCAAAAACGCATCTATCTAACCGAATGTTTGTTAACCTGTAGAATCAACGTACAGAGATAAACTAATGTGTGTGTGCAGCAGTTCAGAAACTCTTTCTTTGGAGAATCTGGAAACAGTTATTTCCAGCCATTTACAGGCATATAAGAACTTACAGTAAGACTGAATTTAAAACACAGGAGAAACGTCTATTTCTTTTTTTTTCTTTTTTTTTTCTTTTTTTTTTCACATTTATTTATTTTATTGCATTTTAGGTTTTGGGGTACATGTGAAGAACATGCAAAATTGTTGCATAGGAACACACGTGGCAGTGTGATTTGCTGCCTTCCTCCCCATCACCTACATCTGGCATTTCTCCCCTTGCTATCTCTCCCCAGCTTCCCACCCCCCACCATCCATCCCCTATTTTCCCCCAACTGACCCCAGTGTTTAGTGCTCCCCTCCCTGTGTCCATGTGCTATCATCGTTCAACACCCGCCTATGAGTGAGAACATGCGGTGTTTGATCTTCTGCTCCTCTGTCAGTTTGCTGAGAATGATGGTTTCCAGGTTCATCCATGTCCCCACAAAGGACCCAAACTCATCGTTTTTTATGGCTGTATAATATTCCATGGTGTATATGTGCCACATTTTCCCTATCCAGTCTATCGTTGATGGGCATTTGGGTTGGTTCCAGGTCTTTGCTATTGTAAACAGTGCTGCAATGAACATTCGTGTACATGTGTCCTTATAGTAGAACGATTTGTAATCCTTTGGATATATACCCAGTAATGGGATTGCTGGGTCAAATGGAATTTCTATTTCTAGGTCCTTGAGGAATCGCCACACTGTCTTCCACAATGGTTGAACCA
>NW_022444569.1:0-160 GCF_009761245.1 Sapajus apella
ACAACTGTACCTACCCCCTGGATGAAAAGACCCATGGTGTGCAAAGTATTAAAAGAGGCCTGGCCTGGCCAGATGCGGTGGCTCATGCCTGTAATCCCAGCAACTTGGGGAGTCTGAGGCAGGTGGATCACCTGAGGTCAGAAGTTTGAGACTAGTCTGG
>NW_022444569.1:260-3181 GCF_009761245.1 Sapajus apella
AAAAAAAAAAAAAAAAAAAAAAAAAAAAGGGCCTGGCCTGTACTGTGGTCAGTGTCACAGAGGCTGCCCTTCCTGATGCTATTGTCATTCTGGAAATCACCCAGGTGGACCATTCCAGTCTATAGATGAGGAAACTGAAGCCAGGGGAAGAAAGCTCACTACAGGTCTCCAGAGCTTTCCACCCGTGGACCCAGCAGCAGCACGGGACCCTGCCTGGGTGCCTGTTAGAAACCCATTCCTCAGCCCCACCCTGGAGCTCTAGAATCAGCACTCTGGGTGTGGGGCCCAGCTGCCGGTGCTTTAACAAGCCCCTCTCTTGGTTTCAATGCAAGACCATGTCCCAGAATGACGGGTTCAGATCAATCTCCCTCTCGCCTCTGCTCAGCCTGGCCATGGCTCCAGAGCCCCCCACCCATCTTACCCCATCACATGGTGCAGCGTGCTGGCGTGGGGCTCATTCAGGTCCTCTGACAACAGGATCTGGCATGAGGTGCCGTTGAGGCACATCACCTCAATGCGGTCAGTGCTAGTGTCGGTCCAGTAGAGGTTTCAGGCCACCCAGTCAGCTGCAATGCCATCGGGGTCATTGGTCTTGGGTGTTGATCAGCATCTGCGCCCCTGACCCATCCAGGTACGTCCTACAGATGGCCTGCACCTCGTCATCCATCCAGTAGATGTAGCCCTCCAGAGGGTCATAGTTGATGGCGATGGCGTGCTGGATGTCATCCATCTGCAGCACGATGTCAGTGAAGTCTGGCATGTTCAGCGAGATCCTCTGCAGGTCTATCCACCAGGCCGGCGGCAGCACCTCCTAGGCTCCTGTGGAGACAGGTCAGGGGTCAGGGGCCTGCAGCAGGCACCAGACTAGGCCTGGAATGGGCCGGGCAAGGGAAAGACTGAGCCAGACTCAGTCTTTGTTTAATAAACGAAGAAAATAAAAACCCTACTGAGCCAGAGATTTCAGGATGCCAAAGACAATCAAGAAATGTTTCCTGTGAAGAAGACAAAAAAATAAAAAATTCATCTTTAAATGACACTTTTCCCATTCTTCTTGTGAATGGATTATAAGAAAATGTGAAAGCATTCCTAACGCTACTTACATAATATTCCAACGAGCACACTGTTTTTGAAAGATGTGTCGCAAATAACTGATGTTCTATGCTTTTCCTAGTAATACTAACGATTCAAGTTCACTTAAAAATTAATGGGTTTCTTTTGTTATTGTCTCCTTTTGGAGTAGAACAGTGTTTATGAAGACTTCAAGTTTTTTAATTGTGATACCCTCTTCATAGAGTGAAAGCTTATCAAAATAGGCACTAAACTAATTTTTCAGCTTTGAGTTTCTAACATATAAAATCTGAGAGGGACAGCCTTGTTCTTTAGATAAGTGATTCTCAACGGGGGCAATTTTGCCCTTCAGGGGCCATATATAGCAATGTCTTGACAAATTTTTTGGTTATAACAACTAGAAGGCATGTAGACAGGGGGAGTGCTACTGGCAACTAGTGGGTACAGGCTATGAATGCTTCTCAGGAATCTTAAAAGTAGTACAAGACAGCCCCTTACAAAAAAGACTTGTCAGGCTCCAAATCTCAGTAGTACTAAGGTTGAGAAACACTTGTTTAGATAAATCATTACTTCTGAAGAGTGAGACTAAATAGTTTATAAAACCAATGAATTGTCATATTTATTTTCATAAAATGTTACAGAGGCTAGATATTCCTTTTTTTTTTTTTTTGACAAAGTCTTGCTCTGTTGCCCAGGCTAGAGTGCAGTGGCACAATCTCAACTCACTGCAACCTCCACCTCCCAGGTTCAAGCGATTCTCCTGCCTCAGCCTCCCGAGTAGCTGGGGCTACAGATGCCTGCCACCAACACCCAGCTTTTTTTTTTTTTTTGTATTTTTAGTAGCTTGGGGTTTCTCCATGTTGGTCAGCCTGGTCTCAAATTCCTGACCTCTAGTGATCTGCCTGCCTCAGCCTCCCAAAGTGCTGGGAGTACAGGCATAAGCCACAGTGCTTGGCCGATCAATATTCTTGAATATACATGTATATCCAACAGATATTTTATATGTTCAAAAGTTTTTTAAATTTTAAAAACTAAAACATAAACTTTATTTCTTTATAAAGTTACATACTGCACATATTATATAAATGGTACATAATATGTATTATATCAACAGTGCATAATATTATCAACAGTGTGTAACAAAAAGATTGTTGGTTGGGTGCCATGGCTTATGCTTGTAATCCCAGCACTTTAGGAGGCCAAGGCAGGTGGATCACTTGAGGCCAAGAGTTCGAGACCAGCCGGCCAACATGGTGAAACTACATTTCTACTAAAAATACAAAACTTAGCCAGGCATGGTGCCTATAATCCCAGCTACTCAGGAGGCTGAGCCATGAAATTACTTGAACCCAGGGGCTGGAGATTGCAGTGAGCTGAGATCATGCCACTGCACTCCAGCCTGGGTGACAGAGCGAGACTTCATCTAAAAAAAAAAAAGGTTGTTACATTAGGTTTTATCAACAAGTTCACTTTACTTCTTGTAATGTAATATTATCAATAGTCTCAAAGACGATTCCAAGAAGCACAAATATAAAGAATCCTACATCTCGTAAATTGAGCTGATCACCTCCTGAGTTCAAGCTATTAATTTCTGAGGGTTTATTTTACTTAATAACAGGGCCAGGATTCTAAATAAAAGGAATGTCAAAAAGCTAGTCAGGCTCCAAGGAACACCAGAAACATACCTATCACGCTCCTGGAAAAAGAAGCCCACTTCAGGGTTGCCAGACAAAGGTCTCCAATCTTGACTGACCCAGTAGGGCCAGTGATAAAGATGTTGTCACATTTAAGATTGCGGTGAATAACAGGTGGAGTTCAAGTATGAAGAAACTGAAGTCCTTTAAGGATCTGAC
>NW_022444570.1:0-3181 GCF_009761245.1 Sapajus apella
CCTCCCAAAGGACTGTATAAATTTGCTGTTCTGGCAGTTTTGACTTCCTGATTTAAATATTTGGTGGGGGGCAATAGTGGGTTTAAAAATAATACTTGTTTTTGTTTTAGTTAACATTATTACTCACTAGCCATTAAGGAACACATTAATTACTATTTGTTGTTGAATCTGTGCAGTTTTCTGAGAAATAGGTAAGCCTGCCTCTCTGTGTGTGTGTGTGTGTGTGTGTGTGTGTGTGCGCGCGCGTGCGCGTGCATACGTGTGTGCATGCGTGTGATGCAATTTATGTGTATGGTACTAGAAATTGAGAAATTATGGTAATTTCATATTATTCCGGTCAGGGATCCCTGGAATATCAGAAATTGTCTCCAATCTATAGCCACTGTTTTCAAGTCTATAGGGTCGATGGGAGAAAGATTTGGATTAAATATTTACAGTGACAAATGGAAAACAAAGGGACTGTTCCTTGGGCTCTTTCATTTCCCCTAAAATTCACTTACTCCCCCTCTACATTGCCTCCATCTCCATCTGTCTCCCTGGCTCCTGAAAAGACAGCACTGTTCAGCACTGTTTAAGGGTCAGATCAACCATCTGGCCCTTCTTGCAGTCTCATTTTTTGGTGGCTCCCATGTTTATGCCTGTTCTGCGCTTTTCTCCTACTGTTAAGCTGTCTGTTGTTGGTTCATTTCTGCAGTGAACCTTTAGAGAGGAAAGTGAAAGCTTTCCTTCCAGCCATACAATAGAATGACAAAGCGGAAAAGTTTAGACAGAATTTCCCATTTAAGTGCCAAAACTTCATACTCCATTTCTGATAAAAAGCACAAAGGTTAAAAAAAACAAACAAACTTATCTTTTGACCCAAAGCTCTGTTGACATTCTATTAAACAAACACCATCCTTTTTAATTTTTATGATGTAAATGGCAGATATTTTTATAATTCTTACACTAATAAATCATTTCTCTGATGTTTTTGGTGAAACCCAATATTCATAATAAAGTCCAGAACCATGAATTGTTTTAAATGATTTTTCCTTATGTGTGATTACAAGTATACCTCTACAGGAAGTTAGTATACTCTCACACAAGCTAATTTTTTGGAGTAAAAGGCCTACTGTAGAAACTCCCAGAAACACAATAGTGATAAGCATCCACAGAACGCCAAGAAAGTCATGCCCAGGATACAAATAATCAGGTGGAAAAATGATCGCCTGGAATAATAATAGTTGAAATAAAGGTCAGTGACATTTACAATATTTCAGTAAAAAATGATAATCCTTAGAAACCGTCAAGCTTCTTTAAGAGGTAACCACACCCCTCAGATATGACCAGGGGATTCCACTACTTTAAGAAAGATTGGAAGTCACCAGTCTCATGTTTTTTGCATGGCTGGCAGTGTTTTCAGGCATTCTACATGTAGAGTGTCTTTTGTTTATCTTTTTATTGATGTAAAGCAGGCATATCCAATTTTTTGGCTTCCCTGGGCAATATTAAAAGAAGGAAACTTGCCTTAGGCCACACATAATATACATTAACACTAACAATAGCTGTCTCCCTAAAAAAAATCACAATAAGTCCAGGTGCAGTGGCTCATGCCTGTAATCCCAGCACTTTTGGAGGCTGAGGCTAGCAGATCACCTGAGGTCAGGAGTTCCAGACCAGCCTGGCCAACAGGGTGAAACCTCATCTCTACCAAAAATACAAAAATTAGCCAGGTGTGGTGGCAGGCACCTGGAATCCCAGCTACTCAGGAGGCTGAGGTAGAAGAATGGCCTGAAAGAGGGAGGCAGAGGTTGCAGTGAGCCGAGATGGTGCCATTGCCCCCCATGCCCTCCAGCCTGGGAGACAAGAAGGAGATTGTGTTTCAACAACAAAAACAACAAAAAAAAATTGCAAATTTATTTATATAATTTTTAAATTGCATTTTAGGTTTTGGCGTACATGTGAAGAACATGCGAGATTGTTGCATAGGTACACATGCGGCATTGTGATTTGCTGCCTTCCTCCCCTTCACCTATATCTGGCATTTCTTCCCATGCTGTCTCTCCCCAACTCCTCAACCCCCGCTGTCCCTCCCCTATTTCCCCCCAACGGACCCCAGTAAGTGGTGCTGCCCTCTCTCTGTCCATGTGTTCTCATTATTCAACACCCGCCTGTGAGTGAAAACATGCGGTGTTTGATTTTCTGTTAATTTTTTATTTTATTATTTTTGAGAGTGTCCTGCTCAGTCACCCAGGCTAGAATGCAGTGGTGCAATCTTGGCTCACTGTAACCTCTGCCACCTGGGTTCAAGCCATCCTCTTGCCTCAGCCTCCTGAGTAGCTGTTATTACAGTTGCCTGCCACCATGCCTGGCTATTTTGTGTACCTTTAGTAGAGACAGGGTTTCACCATGTTGGTCAGGCTGGTCTGGAACTCCTGACCTCAACTGATCTGCCGGCCTCAGCCTCCCAATTATAGGTGTGAGCCACCACACCTGGCCTGTCATTTCTTTATATTTGAATAACATAAGGCCTTTAAGACTCTTTCTCCTTTGGGTCAATCAATGATCTGCACCAAACACATTTTACAAAGCAAAGGACAGTACAGTCCTCATTCACATCCTGGTCATGATGTCACTCCTAGTGACTCTCATACTGCAAACCTCCCAGCAGGCACACCCCTTTCCTCTCCATCTGATGGGCTTCTCAGCTCCCATCACACTGACTGGACACAGACTCCCTAGAGGCAGCTCCCAAGAGCAGAAGACATGGATGACTCAGAAGTTTCTAAAAAGTCATCAAAGCAGATGATGCAAAACTCAAATGACATTTCACTTTGTTTTGGTTTATTGTTTGAGACAAGAGTGCAGTAGGTGTCCAACTAATATTTTTTGGAATCTTTTGTAGAGATGGGGTTTGTCTCTGATGTTCAGGCTAGTCTTAAACTCCTGGTCTCAGGTGATCTGCCCACCTTAACCCCCCAAAGCACTGAAATTACAGGCCTGCACTGTATAATTTGCTGTGTGACACAGCCCAAAGCAAAGAAGAAACACCATGGGTCCAGTATCTACTCATATGGGTGGATTGATGACTGGGAAACCCCAGGAGGAGCCAAAAGAGCAGCCATAGCACCTGAATTTCCTGGGCCTTTCAGGACACCCTGAGGTGGCCAGGACAGAGGTGGGGGTGGCTTAGGGTTGGGGG
>NW_022444571.1:0-3180 GCF_009761245.1 Sapajus apella
CATATATATAGATGTAATAACCAAACAGACAGATGCAGAGATTGCTGGCTTCTGTTCTCCAATTGTAGCCCTGTGCCAGGTACAATAATATAAAACTCACTGGTTGGTCCAAATTGTATTCTTGGCAGATAAAGTTACCTGTTTGGATGGCCAAAGCCTTTTGTTAATACATATGAAAAGGACTTTTAAGATTTTCCATTTGCCAGGTTTATTTTTTTTTACAATGTTCCCATTTCTTCTCCCTTCTGATGACTCATTTCCCTGATGCTGCATTTTAAAGCTTTCAACAACTCTAAGACACGGACAAAGGACAGTAAGTTTTCTCCAGAAAGGAGTTGTGCACAGAGGTGCATGTTGTCGGGGTCAGTCTTACTGGTACTGCAGGCTGTGTTTATGGAGTGGCCGGGAGACACCTGTCTGTTGAGGAGTCCTTCTCCCCTTCAGCCTCAGGTGGCTGCTTTTGTAACAGCTCAGGGTTGTGAGCAAGGTCAAAATCTGAGTTAGTTGTTGCAGAGGCCCCAGGCTCAGTTGAGGATTTAATTTGTAAGGACGTTGGTTTTTAGGATCTTCATATGAAAAAGGTAAGAAATCAAATATTAGTAGACTCAAAATAATATTTTGTTCAAGCGCTGTAGAGATTCCTTTAGAGAGGCTATAATTTTGGAGTCATTCTGTCTAAAATCAATCTGTATACTAATCAAAAAATGTATTGCCTGGTTTTGTAGGCAGTCAGGATTCCTTTTCTTCAATGTGCCCATAGGTGAATGATTTCATCTGGAATAAACTTCCCACTGTGGCCCCTGTAACTCACAGCCATCCTCCTGAGCTGCACCCATTTCTCTAGAAAGGCACAGGCTCTGGGTCTGTAGTTTCTGAACATAAAATTACCTGGAGTTCCAGATGGGGTGTCCCAGACTCCATGGATTCTGATGAGCCCACAATTCCTTGTTTTTCTCACATTTTTCTTGCCTGAGGCCTCCAGCTGGACCCAGGCCAGTTCCTGCAGAACAGCCAGTTTGACTGTGGATCCCAGTGCAGGTTCCAGTGCAGTCCCTGTCAGACCCAGGCTGACCTCTGGAATAAAAGTTGCTCCCATGGAGTCGGAGAGCTCAGGATGCACGTTGTGGAGCTCGACCTCCTAGAGGGACTTACCCTGTGACCACCAAATGCAGCTAGAGAGCAGTGAGCACAGTGGCCCGGAGGCTGCCCACGCCTGGTTACTCGCTGCTCCTGGGTGTCATCAAGGGTCTCCTTCAGATCTAACTTCTGACAGTGGACTGTCAAAAAGGTAAACTGAGGCACAGCAACATGTTTAAAGAGTTCATTTGAGCAAGCAACTCTTCCTGAATTGGGCAGCTCCAAACCAGAGGTGGTTCAGGAGCTCCCCTGAGGGAATGCCTTGGGCTTTTATAGACAACACAGAAGTAAAGCAAAGAGTGCTGGCTCGGTTACACTTGCACAGATGCCTTATTTGTCGTGTCCCATTGGAAAGTCCCATGTTGATATGGCTATTAAAAGTTTGTTGGCTACTTCTGATTGTTGAGCTTACGCCCTATTCTTCTTTAACATGGGAATTTACAAGAAATGGCTCAAGTTAAGTGTCCCTTATATCTGCAAATCAACCAATGTTGAAATAATTTATGAGACCTGACTGGTTGTGTCTGCCCAGAGGTTTTTGATGTCTGTTTCCTTTTAAATTTACTTTAAAATAGCCAATCTAACAGTATCAGATGTGCTTCATGTGTTTAACTTAGAACATTATGGTTTCTAAAGACTATCTTTGTTTATGGTATAATATTTTTAAATACTATTTTATTTTGAATTAAAAACATCTGTTTTTTAGGTAGTATCAAAAGAGGATAGCAATGTGCCTATAAGAATATACACATGTGAGGGATGATCCAAGATGGCCGTTTAGGAACAGCTCAGGATTGCAGCTCCCAGTGAAAGCGCAGAGGCTGCTGCAGGTGAACCCCAGGCAAGCAGGGCCTGGAGTGAACCTCAGCAGACCTACAGCAGAGGGGCCAGACTGTCAGAAGGAAAACCAAGAAGCAGAAATAACCTCATCATCAACAAACAGAACGTCAATCTGAAAGATTTGAGACCCAATCTGAAAGCCAGCAACTACAAAGTCGACAGGTGGATAAATCCTTAAGGATGGGAAGAAACCGGCGCAAAAAGGATGAAAACACCCGAAACCAGAACACCTCTCCTCCTAAAAGGGATCACAACTCCTCGCCAGCAAGGGAACAAGGTTGGATGGAGAATGAGTGTGATGAAATGACAGAATCAGAATTCAGAAGGTGGGTAGTAAGAAACTTCTGTGAACTTAAAGAACATGTTCTAACCAAATGCAAAGAAACTAAGAACCTTGAAAAAAGATTTGACGAAATGCTAACAAGAATGTACAAAATAGAAAGGAATATAAGTGAATTGATGGAGCTGAAAACTGCAACACGAGAACTTCGTGAAGCATGCACAAGTATCAACAGCCGACTTGACCAAGCAGAAGAAAGGATATCAGAGGTCGAAGATCAACTCAATGAAATAAAACGGGAAGGCAAGACTGGAGAAAAAAGGGTAAAAAGGAACGAACAAAGTCTCCAAGAAATGTGGGACTATGTGAAAAGACCTAATCTACGTTTGATAGGCGTACCCGAATGCGACGAAGAGAATGAATCCAAGCTGGAAAATACTCTGCAGGATATTATCCAGGAAAACTTCCCCAACCTAGCAAGGCAGGCAAACATTCAAGTCCAGGAAATACAGAGAACACCACAAAGATATTCGTCAAGAAGAGCAACCCCAAGGCACATAATCGTCAGATTCACCAGGGTCGAAATGAAGGAGAAAATACTAAGGGCAGCCAGAGAGAAAGGTCGGGTTACCCACAAAGGGAAGCCCATCAGACTCACAGCAGATCTCTCAGCAGAAACCCTACAAGCCAGAAGAGAATGGGGGCCAATATTCAACATCCTTAAAGAAAAGAACTTTCAACCCAGAATCTCCTATCCAGCCAAACTAAGCTTCATAAGTGAAGGAAAAATAAAATCCTTTGGGAACATGCAAGTACTCAGAGATTTCGTCACCACCAGGCCAGCTCTACAAGAGCTCCTGAAAGAGGCTCTACACATATAAAGGAACAACAAGTACCAGCTCAACTAAAGGGCAAAACAGCCA
>NW_022444572.1:0-3179 GCF_009761245.1 Sapajus apella
CCTCCTCACAAAAAAAAAAAAAAAAAAAAAGAAGAGAGGAAGATGAGGAGTCAGGCAGATGAACAGCCAAGACACCAGCATTCCAGGCAGAGGGAGCTGCAAATGCGAAGGCCTTGTGGTAGGAAAGAGGTTTGAGGTGTTGCAAGAAATAAAAGGCCCGTATGAGAAGAAGGGACAGGGACAGGTGCGGTGGCTCCTGCCTGTAATCCCAGCACTTTGGGAGGCGAAGGCAGGTGGATCACTTGAGGTCAGGAGTTTGAGACCAGCCTGGCCAACATGGTGAAACCTCGTCTCTACTAAACATACAAAAGTTAGCTGAACGTGGTGGCGTATGCCTGTAAACCCAGCCACGCGGGAGGCTGAGGCAGGATGATCAGTTGAACCTGGGAGGCAGAGGTTGCAGTAAGCCCAGATTGCGCCACTGCATTCCAGCTTGGGCAACAGACTGAAACCCAAAAAAAAAAAAAAAAAAAAAAAAAAGGGACAGGATTTTTAAGCTTTGAGAAGGGAGAGGTCAGATCAGGCAGGCCCTGGCAGCTTATGCTAGGAAGAAGCCTAGATTGTAAGAGCAGGGAAAAGCCCTGGAATAGTGTTAAACAGAGAATACGGTCTGAGTTGCATCAAAAGAAGGTCCTGCTGGCTGAAGAAGAGAGAATGGATTATAAGAGGGCACAGGTGGAAGCAAGGAGACCAGGTGGGGGCCCTCTGTGGTTGTTCACATAAGTTGATGGGGGCAGGGCCAGGGCGGTGAAGGTGCACGCGGTCTCTTTGTCCAGCTCTGTTTCTGCCCCTGCTGTGGTTCTCCCATCTCCTTCCTGGGTCTTTGCCCCCCTTTTTTCTTGAGACTCTTCTCGGGGTCTGTCTGTGTTTTTTTTCTTTAAGTAGGAGTCTTTGTCAGCCAGGCTGGAGTGTAGTGGCATGATCTCAGTTCACTGTAACCTCCACCTCCTGGGTTCAAGTGATTCTCCTGACTCAGCCTCCCAAGTAGCTGGGATTACAGGTGCCCGCCACCACACCTGGCTCATTGTTTTATTTTTAGTAGAGACAGGGTTTCACCATGTTGGCCAGGCTGGTCTCGAACTCCTGACCTCAGGCGAGCCTCCCGAAGTGCTGGGATTACAGGTGTGAGCCACCATGGCTGGCCTGCCCCCTTCTCTTGATTCTCTCCACCTGCCGTTTCCTCTGGGTCTCTATCTTCTTCTCAGGTCTTCCCACCCCAGCCCCTTCTCTGGGTGCCTGTACTTCCTCTGGGTCTCTGATCTGGGTCTTTCATAGATTTTCTTTCTCCTTTCTGTCTTTGTCTCCCTTTCTCCCAATCTCCTTCTGGGACCTCTGTCCCTCCTCCAAATCTGTCTTCCTCAGGGCCTCTGCCCCTCTCACCCTTGGTTTCGGGCCCCTTCGATCCAGGGCTCTGTCCCTATCACCTAGGTTACTGCCTCTCTGAGGTTCCTGCACCCCAGGTCTGTGTCTGAATCTCCCTTGGACTTTGCCTTCAGTGACTGTATGTGTATCTGCCTCTGACTCTCCATCATGTGGCAGCTCGCCTAGTGCCCAAGGCTTTAGGGTTCATCTTCCCCATTTCTCTCATATGAGATGTCCCCCCATAACCCTGTTCCTGGCTGTCCTTTCACATCCCGTCTCCCGGGTCGCCCCTCTCAGCTCGGTGTCCGGGCTGAAGCAGACACTGCTGGCAGAGTCTGGGGCCCTGACCAGCTACAGCCACCGGGTGTTCTCGGCCTGGGATTTCGGCCTCTGCGGGGACGTCCACGTGCGGCTGCGCCAGCGCATCATCTTGTACGAATTACAGGTGCGCTTAGGGGGCGGGGTGTGCAACTGGGTAGGGATCAGAAAGGGCTGGGCTCAGATAATGCAGGGGGCCTAACTCGGCGATGGGGCCTCGGGAGAGACGTTAGGCAGCTCTTTCTCCAAGAAAGTCAGGTCCTGGGGAATGAGAGGGTTGAGAGCAGGCCGCCATAGGGCCCCCCGAGGTCCAAGGATGTAGGAAAAGGATGCGCAAGGGATGGGCTCGGTGGCTTATGATTGTAACCCCAGTACTTCGGGAGACCGAGGCAAGTGAATCATTTGAGTCCAGGAGTTCGAGACTAGCCTGGGCCACATAGGGAGACTCCCACTCTACCCCGTCGCCAAAAAAAAATGTTTTAAGTAAGCACAAGAAGCGGGCGGGGCCTAAGGCAACTTGGTTCAAAGTTAAGTGATGGGAGCGGCCAGCGGCACCTCCTGATGCAGCTGAACTGGATCTTCAGGCCAGGCATAAGCGCTGGGCCTCCTGAGGGCGGAGCCTCTGGTGGGCGGGGCCGACAGGGGCGGGTCTTGGCGTGGTGGGCGGAGCTTTGGGTGCTGAGATTGGCCGCGGAGGGATAGGGGCTTGGATTGCGGGATTCGACCGCAAGGGCGGGGCTCTAAAGGGCCGCAGGTGGAACCCGGCCTACAGAGGTCGTTAGCGGGTGGGGAGACGGCTGCAGCGGTTCACGTGGAGGAGGATCTCTGGAGGCCCAGGCCTGGGGAACCGAGAGGCCCGCGCCTTGGGAAATGGGGTCCAAGCGGGCACCTCTCCTGCCTTCAGGTGGAGCTGGAGGAGACGATGCTGCGTCGCCAGGCTGCGGTGCGGACGCTGGGCCAGCAAGCCAGGGTTTGGTCGGTGCGGGTGCTGCTCAACCTGCTGGTGGTCGCGCTCCTGGGGGCAGCGTTCTATGGCGTCTACTGGGCTACACAGTCCACCGTGGAGCTACAGGTGCGGAGGGTCTTTGAAAAGGAAGTCGGGGGGTCCTGGAAGCTACAATTCCAACGGTGGAGGGAGGGGACTGAAGTCTGGGAAGCCAGATATCTTAGGAAGTAAGGGGGCCGGATGCGGTGGCTCACGCCTGCCATTCCAACACTGCGGGAGGCCGAGGCGGGAGGATCCCGAGGTCAGGAGTTCGAGACCAGCCTGGCCAACATAGTGAAACCCCATCTGTACTAAAAATACAAAAAATTAGCCGGTCGTGGTGGTGTGCGCCTGTAATCTCAGCTACTCAGGAGACTGATGCAGGAGAATTGCTTGAACCTGGGAAGCGGAGGTTGCATTGAGCCGAGATCACGCCATTGCACTCCAGCCTGAGCTACAGAGCGAGGCCCTGTTTAAAGAAAAATCTTGATTCTGAAACTGGGCCTCAGTTTCT
>NW_022444573.1:0-3178 GCF_009761245.1 Sapajus apella
GTGGGCTTGATCCTGGCTCTGCCTGTACAGACTGTGTGACCTGCTGTGGTTCCCAGCAGGGGAAACAGCCATATGGGGTAAGGGTTGGTATTACTGTTTAATTTTTATTTTTATTTTTTTTTGGTGGGGAGTAGACAGGTGGACTTTGAGAGTGATATTTCTAGGGTCACAGCGTTATTGAGCTGTGGCACCTGGAGAGAATCATGGGGATCTCTGTGAGTGGTCCTCTGACGACTGCACCCCCTTCAGAAGAGAAAGAAGTGTGCTTTTTAAAATTTTTTTTGAGTCTTTTGTGTGTGTGTGTGTGTGGGGGGAGTCTCTCTTTGTTGCCCAGGCTGGAGTACAGTGGTGCAATCTCGGTTCACTGCAGCTTCTGCCTCCTGAGTTCAAGTGATTCTCATGCCTCAGCCTCCTAAGTAGCTGGGATTAGAGGTATGTGCCACCATGCCTGGCTAAATTTTTGTATTTTTAGTAGAGACGAGGTTTCACCATGTTGGCCAGGCTGGTCTTGAACTCCTCACTTCAAGTGATCCACCTACCTTGGCCTCTGAACGTGCTGGGAATATAGGCCTGAGCCACAGTGCCTGGTCAGAGAGTGTGTCTTTTATCTAATGCATCTGCCAGGGAATCAGGCTTCTTGTCAGAGCTGTGGAGTTAGGAATTTGAAACCCCTGAAATCTCAGGGATAGTGGGGAGTTACTAGCGCCAGTGGTAGAGTGGGTGGGGCGAAAGGAGGGAAGAGCACCAGAAGGTTAGAGGGTAGAGTTGTGGAAGCGGTGGGCTTGCTGAGGTGGGGGCAACACCAGCACTCCATCCCTCTCCACCCAACTCCTGGTTTGTGTGATTATCTCTGCTCCCCTTACTTCTGGGTGAAAAAGGTGGGGAAATAAATTCACGAAGCTGTGAGCAGGTGGGGTGTTAGGGAGACAGCTTGCCAGGGCGGGCAGCACAGAGGACTGGCGGGTGGGGAGGGAGGCGGTGGGCAGGGTGGGGAGGAAAGTGGTGGGAGGTGAATGTGTGGATCCTCAGATCTCCGAGAAACAGGGTGGAGGGGGTAGGCTGGTGTACAGAGTTGCAGGTGGGGCACTGGTGGTTGATACCTGCGCACAGGTGTTTCCTGGGAAGAAGGTGATGTGGTCTTTTCCTGGCCATGGGGGAGGCTTTGAAATGTTCTGGGAGAATTTATTTTATAATGAGATTCTTTTTAGACTGGGTTTTTTAAAGTGTGGAATGGAACAGAATAGTGCCATTTATTAAGTGCCTACTGCATGCTCAGAATCCATTTCACATACATCAACCTGTTTCATTCTCACAATTCTCACGTAAGGTAGTAACTATCAATTCCACTTCGTAGGTGCAGAATTTGAGGCTCAGGTCATGGAGGTGGCTCACTCAAGCACGCTGTGCTTTGCGTTGTGTGTGTGTTGCGTGTGTGTGTGTTTTTGAGATGGGCTCACGCTGTCACCAAGGCTGGAGTGTAGCCGTGCAATCATATCTCATAGCTCACTGCAGCCTCAACCTCCCCAGCGCAAGCAGTCCTCCCACCTCAGCCTTCAAAAGTGCTAGGATTACAGATGCGAGCCACCAGCCTGCTTTGTTGTTGTTACTGCTGTTGTTTTGAGACAGGGTCTTGCCCTTTGCTCAGGCTGGAGTGCAGTGATGCAATCTTGGCTCACATAGTCTCCTCGTCTGAAGCCATCCTCCCACCTCAGCCTCCTGAATAGCTGGGATTATAGGTGTGTACTAACCATGCCCAGCTAATTTTTTTGTATTTTTTGTAGAGATGGAGTTTCACCATATTGCCCAGGCTGGTCAAGTCATCCGCCCACCTCGGCCTCCCAAAGTGCTGGAATTATAGGCATGAGCTTATTTTTTTTTAATGCAAGATGTTGATGGGGGCTGGAGGCTGTTTAGACAGAATTCATGGGGGAGTGGCTTGACCTCAGCTTCGCAGATTTGGAGCGGAATGAGAGAAGATAATACGATATTTAAGATTGTGCCAAACACAGTATTAGGTTCCTATATGCATCCTGCATGGTAAATACCATTGAGTGAACTGATGTCATGTTGACTACTACGATAGTTAACTCCTCTTCCTGTGGGAAGCTAGAGCTTCTGTTAGTATTTGTACGTAAACTGTCCCAATTTTTTTTTTTGAGATAGAGTCCTGCTGTGTCGCCCAGGCTGGAGTGCAGTGGCTCAATCTCAGCTCATTGCAGCCTCTACCTCCCAGGTTCAAGTGATTCTCCTGCGTCAGGATCTGGAGTAGCTGGGATCACAGGTGTGCACCACCATGCCTTAGTTTATATTTATAAATATAAATAAATTTGTATTTATAATATAAACAATATAAATATAAATAATTTATAATTTATAAAAAATTATAAATAATTTTTGTATTTTTAGTAGAGATGGGCTTTTGCCATGTTGGCCAGGCTAGTCTTGAACTCCTGACCTCAGGTGATCCACCCACCTCGGCCTCCTAAAGTGCTGGGATTACAGGCGTGAGGCACCGAGGCTGGCCCCGTTGTCCCAATTTTTAAATGCTGACATTTAATTGAAAAAAAAAAATCATGTGGGCCAAACAGTGCAGTTTTTGACCGCATTTCTTCCCATGTAGTTCTTGAGTGCAGGTGAAAGGAGTTTTGGGTCGTAGAGCTCCTGCAGTGCCAGGCTCTGTGCTAGGGTGACTGGGGACAAAGGCAAGTCAGCCAGGACTCCCTGGGAGGCTTTGATCCAGGGGCGAGAGCAGCCTTCTACATGGGAAAGGGGCACTGTAACAGGATTTGGTGTAATGGGATTTGACACACATTATCCTTGAGCTCCTTAGGCATGGATCTGCAGAATGCTTTTTGTAGCTGAAATGGAAAAAGTAAAACAATTTGCAGCAGGCTTTCTTCCCCACTAGGGCTTTTGAGTTTCCTGAGGGCTTTCCCCATCTCATTTGAGTTATTCCATTAAAAGAGCGGTTATCCCAATTTCCTGGGGGTAGGGGTAGGGGGTGACTAAGGCTCACAGGAAATAAGTGTCCGAGCGTCACACAGGCTGGGATGAGGGAGAGGCCAGCCTGGGACCCAGCTCTCCTGAGTCTGTTTCCCAGCTTGTGACAGAAAGGGAGGGGGAAATGGGTTAGGCTCCAGAGTAGTTGGGATCACAGGTACGTACGACCAAGCCTTAT
>NW_022444574.1:0-3177 GCF_009761245.1 Sapajus apella
GTCTAGTTCATACTGCTCTGTTTTGTGTTCGTTCACCTTAGGAAGTTGTATCTATGTTTAGATTCAGAGAATTAGAAACTCGTTTCTTTTAAAAGCTGCGTTTGGATATTCCAGAGTGAAAGAGACGGTAGGCTGTAATGAGAGATATCTTGCTCTAAAACAAAAATGCAGCTATCTAGCAGAAAGGTTGTCAAGCTGTACATTCTACTTACAGGGATAAAGCGATGTGTGTGTGCAGTAGATCAGAAATCCTTTCTTTGGAGAACCTGGAATCAGTATTTAAAGCAATATACAGGAATAGAAGAAATAGCAGTAAGACTACCTTTAAAACACAGGAGAAACGTCTAGTTCAAACTGCTCTGCTTTGTGTTCATTCACCTTAGAAAGTTGCATCTATGTTTAGATTCAGCTCGTTAGAAACACGTTTCTTCTAAAAGCTGCGTTTGGATATTCCATTGTGAAATAGCCCGTAGGCTATAATGACAAATATCTTGCTCTAAAACAAAAACGCAGCTTACTACCAGAAATGTTGCCAAGCTGTACAATCAACTTACATAGTTAAACTGATGTGTGTGTGCAGCAGTTCAGAAATCCTTTGCTTCGAGAATCAGGAAACAGATATTTCCAGCCATATACAGGTATATGAGATCTAGCAGTAAGACTGCGTTTAAACCACAGGAGAAACGTCTATTTCAAACTGCTCAGCTTTGTGTTCGTTCAACTTAGGAAGTTGCATCTATGTTTAGATTCAGAGAGTTATAAACAAGTTTCTTCTAAAAGCTTCGTTTGGATATTCCAGAGTGAATGAGACTGTAGACTGTAAGGAGAAATACGTGGTTTTAAAACAAAAACGCAACTATCTAGCAGAATGGTTGTCAAGCTGTACAGTCACCTTACAGAGTTATACTGATGTGTTTGTGCAGCAGTTCAGAAATCTTTTCTTTCGAGGATCTGGAAACAGATATTTCCACCCTTATGCAGGCTTGTAAGAACTAGCAGTAAGACTGCGTTTAAAACACAGGAGGAACGTAAATTTCAAACTGCTCTGCTTTGTGTTCATTCATCTTAGGAAGTTGCATATGTGTTTAGATTCACCAAGTTAGAAACACGTGTCTTCTAAAAGCTGTGTTTGGATATTCCAGAATGACTGAGACTATTGGTTGTAATGAGAAATATCTTGCTCTAAAACAAAAACGCAACTATCTAGCAGGATTGTTGTTAAGCTGTAGAATCAACTTACAAGGATAAACTGATGTGACTGTGCAGCAGTTCAGAAATCCTTTCCTTGTAGAATCTGGAATCAGATATTTCCAGCCATAAACAGGCATATGAGAACTAGCAGTAAGACTGCGTTGAAAACAAAGGAGAAACATCTAGTGAAAGCAGCTCTGCTTTGTATTTGCTCACCTTAGGAAGTTGCATCTATGTTTAGATTCAGCGAGTTAGAAACACGTTTCTTCTACAAGCTGCGTTTAGATATTCCAGAGTGACTGAGATTATAGGCTGTAATGAGAAATATCTTGCTCTAAAACAAAAACGCAGCTATCTAGCAGAATGGTTGTCAAGCTGTACAATCAACTTATAGAGTTAAACTGATGTATGTGTACAGAGGTTCTGAAATATTTTCTTTGGGGAATCTGGAAACAGATATTTCCAACCATATACAGGAATGTGTGAACTAGCAGTTAGTCTGCGTTTAAAACACGGGAGAAACGTCTAGCTCAAACACCTCTGCTTTGTGTTCGCTCACCTTAGGTATTTGCATCTATGTTTAGAATCAGCGAGTTAGAAACACTTTTCTTCTAAAATCTGCGATTGGATATTCCAGAGTGACAGATTCTATAGGCTGTAATGAGAAATATCTTGCTTTAAACAAAAACCAAGCTACCTAGCAGAATGGTTTTCAAGCTGAAAAATCAACTTGCAGAGTTAAGCTGATTTTTGAGTGCAGCAGTTCAGAAATATTTTCTTTGGAGAATATAGAAACAGATATTTCCAGCCTAATACAGGCATGTAAGAACTAGCCGTAAGACTACATTTAAAACACAGGAGAAACGTCTATTTCAAACTGCTCTGCGTTGTGTTCGTTCACCTTAGGAAGTTGCATCTATGTTTAGATTCAGCGAGTTAGAAACACGTTTCTTCAAAAAGCTGCATTTGGGTATTCCAGAGTGAAGGAGACTATAGGCTGCAATGAGAAATATCTTGCTCTAAAACAAAAACGCAGCTATCTAGCAGAATGATTGTTAAGCAGTAGAATCAACTTACAGAGTTAAAGGTTGTGTGTGTGCAGCAGTTCAGAAATCCTTTCTTTGTAGAATCTGGAAACGGATATTTCCAGATATACAGGTACATAAGACGTAGCAGTAAGACTGCATTTAAAACACGGGAGAAACGTCTAGTTCAAAGTGCTCTGCTTTGAGTTCGTTCACCTTAGGATGTTGCATCTATGTTTAGATTCAGCGAGTTAGAAAAACGTTTCTTCTAAAAGCTGGATTTGGATAATCCAGAGTGACAGAGACTAAAGGCTTTAATAAGAAATATCTTGCTCTAAAACAAAAACGCAACTATCTAGCAGAATGGTTGTCAAGCTGTACAATCAACTTACAGAGTTAAACTGAGGTGTGTGTGCAGCAGTTCAGAAAAACTTTCTTTGGGGAATCATGAAACAGATATTTAAAGCAATATACACGAATAGAAGAACTAGCAGTAAGACTGCCTTTAAAACACAGGAGAAACGTCTAGTTCAAACTGCTCTGCTTTGTGTTCGTTCACCTTAGGAAGTTTCATCTATGTTTAGATTCACCAAGTTGGAAACTCCTTTCTTCTAAAAGCTGGGTTTAGATATTCCGTAGTGAATGAGACTGTAGTCTGTAATGAGAAATATCTTGGTCTAAAACAAAAACGCATCTATCTAGCAGAATGGTTTTCTAGCTGTATAATCAATTTACAGACTTAAACTGATGTGAGTGTGCAGAGATTGAGAAAACTTGTCGTTGGAGAATCTTTAAACAGATATTTCCAGCCTTATACAGTCATTTAAGAACTTGCAGTAAGACTGCGTTTAAAATACAGGAGAAACGTCCAGTTCAAATTGCTCTGCTTTGTGTTCGTTCACCTTAGGAAGTTTCATCTATGTTTAGATTCAGCGAGTTAGTAGCACGTTTCTTCCAAAAG
>NW_022444575.1:0-2846 GCF_009761245.1 Sapajus apella
GATTCTGTGTGCTTTTTTGGAGGTGAGATTTTGCACAGTTCAGTGCCCATGGCCCACCCCTCCTGACATGATGGCCACACAGCTGCAGCTCTTAAGAGCCTGGCAGCCAGGGATGGGCAGACATTACTTGTTTTTTATGGGGTTTTTTTCTTTCTTTCTTTCTTTTTTTTTTTTTTTTGGTCCATGGCTTGAAGCAGCCTGAAGACCTCAGCCCGGCCTAAAGGGCTGCCCAGCAAGCTAGCCAGATTGAATTCCAACCCAGCTCAGACAGCTGAAATGTGAGAAGGAGCTATTCTTCAGCATAACCAGCACACAGCATAGGCAACGCTTCAAAACACACAGGCAAAGAAACCCCTCAACTAAGTCTCTCAGATGGAGGTATGTGGGTATCAAAACAGTTCTTAAGCACTATTTATCACTGATAAGCTGAGAATATCAAGGGAAAAGAGTAAACATGAAAAGAGTTGTTGGAGACAGTATTAAAGAAATAAGTGCAAAAAAAAAAAGGAAAGGAAAGAAAAAGAGGTAGTCCAGGCTGTCCTTCATGAGGATTAGAAGTGGACCATTTCACAAAAGAATTTTCTCTACCACTTTGAGCTGTGAGTCAAGGCATGTCATACATTAACCTTTCCTGGACATCACCACAATTTAAAGATACTTTATAAATGCCTAGCTCATGCCTTCCTATAAAAATCCACACTGAGTTATTTTTGTCATTATTTTCCAATTTCTAGGTATTTGGAATATTTAGAAATAGTGCTGCTGCAAAGGCTAAAATAGTCTCAGAACAAGACAAACCCTCACACACTTAGAATCATGAATTAGCTCCTTTCTTGGCTCTGCCTCACCCAATGACAGCCACACACCTCTCACTGGCCTATTTGAGGTGGAACAGAACCAAGGAAAGAGCCAGTTCCATGATCCTAAGCAGTAAAAATTCAGACCAGTGCATTGCAGAGGACAGGCCTCAACTAATTAATCCTAATGGGTGGAAATAGGGGGAACATGCTTCATTTTTCTACAACCCTTAGACCAAAGTCAAACGTCCTTGTCACTCCCTTTCCATAATGGTGACCTGAAGAATATTAACTTTAGTAATAAAAATAATAGACCCCATTACATCTTAAGATCCAAGCCCTGGAGAGCCAGGGGCCTGTGACTGCCCTCCCAACCCCAACAAGGGATAGCCTTGGAGGTCGGACCACCACTCTGTGGATCCAGAAGATTGAACATGGGGCCAGAGAGGATTATTCTCAAGCCCTCAGGTTTCCTGTTGTTTTCCCTGTCAGGTTACATGGGACCTATTATCACTTTGTTCTGTAAAATTTCTCCCTTTAGGAGGGGAATATCCTATGTCGGTCCCACCATTGTATTTGGGAAGCACGTAATTGGTCTGGCTTCACAGGTTTGGAGCTGGAGAGGAATTTTGCCTCAGGATGAAATGTACTTTGAGTCTCACCTATACCTGATTTAAATACCATTTAGATGAGACTTTGGACCTTAGACTTTAGAATTGACTCTAGAATGAGTTAAGATTTTTGGAGCTGTTGAGATGTAATTAATGTATTTTGCATGCAAGAAGAACATGAATTTAGGGGGCTAGGGATAGAATGCTATAGGTTGTTTGTGTTCCTTCAAAGTTCATATGTTGAAATCCTAACCTCCTATGTGATAGTATTAGGAGATGGGACTTTGCGTGGTGATTAGACCATGAGGGTGAAGACCTTATGAATGGGATTAGTGTCTTTGTAAGAGACACCAGAGAGCTCTCTCGCCGTCTTTCCACTGTGTGAGGGCACAACAAGAAAATAGCCATCCATAAACCAGGAAGCAGGCCCTCAACAAACACCAAATCTGCCAGTGCCTTGATATTGGGCTTCCCAGCCTCCAGAACTGGGGGAAATAAATGCATTTGTTGTTTAAGCTACTCAGTCCATGGCATTTTGTTATAACAGCCCCAACTAAGTTACATTACTGATTGCTTGCTGTGTACCAGGCCCATGCTAAGCATTCTGCATACTTCATTTCACTTAACCTTCATAGCACCGGCCACTGTCTAAGATTATCTTGTTCATTTCATTTACTATATCTCCCTAACACAAATGGAGGCACCAGGAGGGTTGGAAGCTTGTCTCACTCAAAGGTTGGAAGCTTATTTCCCCCAGTGCCAAGAATGATGCCTGGCACATTGCAGGCACTGAATAAGTACTTACTAAATGAATTTTTTTATCTTTATAAAAATTTAGTAATGAAGACATTCTTATCCTAATTTTGTAGGTGAAGAAACAGAGACAGAGCAACTCAAAATTTCATAGCTACTAAGTGGCAGAACCAAAATTTAAACCTACATCTCTGGGATCAGAACCTATGCTCTGAAACATGAAGCTTTGACTGAATCTCTTAAAAGCCTCTGCAAAAAGGATTAAACAATTAGAATATTATATTATGTAGCAAGAAGCTCAAAGGTGCACGTAGTTCCAGGATTGAGCATCCTCAGGGCTAATATCATCAAGGACATAGCTTCTCCATCCTTCTCTTCAACCTGTCTTCTGGACTGGTGGCTCCCCTGACAGCTCTAAGATGGGTACCGCCGGGCGCAGTGGCTCACGCCTGTAATCCCACCACTTTGGGAGGCCGAGGCGGGTGGATCACGAGGTCAAGAGATCGAGACCATCCTGGTCAACACGGTGAAACCCCGTCTCTACTAAAACTACAAAAAATCAGCTGGGCATGGTGGCGCGTGCCTGTAATCCCAGCTACTCAGGAGGCTGAGGCAGGAGAATTGCCTGAACCCAGGAGGCGGAGGTTGCAGTGAGCCGAGATCACGCCATTGCACTCCAGCCTGG
>NW_022444575.1:2946-3177 GCF_009761245.1 Sapajus apella
AACAAGAGCGAAACTCCGTCTCAAAAAAAAAAAAAAGATGGGTACCACAGGTATAAACATTATGTGCAAACAATAACATTCAAAGGTAGCAAAGAAATCTACCCTGCCTTGCAAATCTTATTGAGACTAAGGGGAATTTTCCCAAAGCAGTCCCAGCCATCTTCTCCATTCATCTTATTGACCAGAATTATATCACCTAGTGATACCCAATATAAATACATAATAAAAGAA
>NW_022444576.1:0-2846 GCF_009761245.1 Sapajus apella
GATTCTGTGTGCTTTTTTGGAGGTGAGATTTTGCACAGTTCAGTGCCCATGGCCCACCCCTCCTGACATGATGGCCACACAGCTGCAGCTCTTAAGAGCCTGGCAGCCAGGGATGGGCAGACATTACTTGTTTTTTATGGGGTTTTTTTCTTTCTTTCTTTCTTTTTTTTTTTTTTTTGGTCCATGGCTTGAAGCAGCCTGAAGACCTCAGCCCGGCCTAAAGGGCTGCCCAGCAAGCTAGCCAGATTGAATTCCAACCCAGCTCAGACAGCTGAAATGTGAGAAGGAGCTATTCTTCAGCATAACCAGCACACAGCATAGGCAACGCTTCAAAACACACAGGCAAAGAAACCCCTCAACTAAGTCTCTCAGATGGAGGTATGTGGGTATCAAAACAGTTCTTAAGCACTATTTATCACTGATAAGCTGAGAATATCAAGGGAAAAGAGTAAACATGAAAAGAGTTGTTGGAGACAGTATTAAAGAAATAAGTGCAAAAAAAAAAAGGAAAGGAAAGAAAAAGAGGTAGTCCAGGCTGTCCTTCATGAGGATTAGAAGTGGACCATTTCACAAAAGAATTTTCTCTACCACTTTGAGCTGTGAGTCAAGGCATGTCATACATTAACCTTTCCTGGACATCACCACAATTTAAAGATACTTTATAAATGCCTAGCTCATGCCTTCCTATAAAAATCCACACTGAGTTATTTTTGTCATTATTTTCCAATTTCTAGGTATTTGGAATATTTAGAAATAGTGCTGCTGCAAAGGCTAAAATAGTCTCAGAACAAGACAAACCCTCACACACTTAGAATCATGAATTAGCTCCTTTCTTGGCTCTGCCTCACCCAATGACAGCCACACACCTCTCACTGGCCTATTTGAGGTGGAACAGAACCAAGGAAAGAGCCAGTTCCATGATCCTAAGCAGTAAAAATTCAGACCAGTGCATTGCAGAGGACAGGCCTCAACTAATTAATCCTAATGGGTGGAAATAGGGGGAACATGCTTCATTTTTCTACAACCCTTAGACCAAAGTCAAACGTCCTTGTCACTCCCTTTCCATAATGGTGACCTGAAGAATATTAACTTTAGTAATAAAAATAATAGACCCCATTACATCTTAAGATCCAAGCCCTGGAGAGCCAGGGGCCTGTGACTGCCCTCCCAACCCCAACAAGGGATAGCCTTGGAGGTCGGACCACCACTCTGTGGATCCAGAAGATTGAACATGGGGCCAGAGAGGATTATTCTCAAGCCCTCAGGTTTCCTGTTGTTTTCCCTGTCAGGTTACATGGGACCTATTATCACTTTGTTCTGTAAAATTTCTCCCTTTAGGAGGGGAATATCCTATGTCGGTCCCACCATTGTATTTGGGAAGCACGTAATTGGTCTGGCTTCACAGGTTTGGAGCTGGAGAGGAATTTTGCCTCAGGATGAAATGTACTTTGAGTCTCACCTATACCTGATTTAAATACCATTTAGATGAGACTTTGGACCTTAGACTTTAGAATTGAGTCTAGAATGAGTTAAGATTTTTGGAGCTGTTGAGATGTAATTAATGTATTTTGCATGCAAGAAGAACATGAATTTAGGGGGCTAGGGATAGAATGCTATAGGTTGTTTGTGTTCCTTCAAAGTTCATATGTTGAAATCCTAACCTCCTATGTGATAGTATTAGGAGATGGGACTTTGCGTGGTGATTAGACCATGAGGGTGAAGACCTTATGAATGGGATTAGTGTCTTTGTAAGAGACACCAGAGAGCTCTCTCGCCGTCTTTCCACTGTGTGAGGGCACAACAAGAAAATAGCCATCCATAAACCAGGAAGCAGGCCCTCAACAAACACCAAATCTGCCAGTGCCTTGATATTGGGCTTCCCAGCCTCCAGAACTGGGGGAAATAAATGCATTTGTTGTTTAAGCTACTCAGTCCATGGCATTTTGTTATAACAGCCCCAACTAAGTTACATTACTGATTGCTTGCTGTGTACCAGGCCCATGCTAAGCATTCTGCATACTTCATTTCACTTAACCTTCATAGCACCGGCCACTGTCTAAGATTATCTTGTTCATTTCATTTACTATATCTCCCTAACACAAATGGAGGCACCAGGAGGGTTGGAAGCTTGTCTCACTCAAAGGTTGGAAGCTTATTTCCCCCAGTGCCAAGAATGATGCCTGGCACATTGCAGGCACTGAATAAGTACTTACTAAATGAATTTTTTTATCTTTATAAAAATTTAGTAATGAAGACATTCTTATCCTAATTTTGTAGGTGAAGAAACAGAGACAGAGCAACTCAAAATTTCATAGCTACTAAGTGGCAGAACCAAAATTTAAACCTACATCTCTGGGATCAGAACCTATGCTCTGAAACATGAAGCTTTGACTGAATCTCTTAAAAGCCTCTGCAAAAAGGATTAAACAATTAGAATATTATATTATGTAGCAAGAAGCTCAAAGGTGCACGTAGTTCCAGGATTGAGCATCCTCAGGGCTAATATCATCAAGGACATAGCTTCTCCATCCTTCTCTTCAACCTGTCTTCTGGACTGGTGGCTCCCCTGACAGCTCTAAGATGGGTACCGCCGGGCGCAGTGGCTCACGCCTGTAATCCCACCACTTTGGGAGGCCGAGGCGGGTGGATCACGAGGTCAAGAGATCGAGACCATCCTGGTCAACACGGTGAAACCCCGTCTCTACTAAAACTACAAAAAATCAGCTGGGCATGGTGGCGCGTGCCTGTAATCCCAGCTACTCAGGAGGCTGAGGCAGGAGAATTGCCTGAACCCAGGAGGCGGAGGTTGCAGTGAGCCGAGATCACGCCATTGCACTCCAGCCTGG
>NW_022444576.1:2946-3177 GCF_009761245.1 Sapajus apella
AACAAGAGCGAAACTCCGTCTCAAAAAAAAAAAAAAGATGGGTACCACAGGTATAAACATTATGTGCAAACAATAACATTCAAAGGTAGCAAAGAAATCTACCCTGCCTTGCAAATCTTATTGAGACTAAGGGGAATTTTCCCAAAGCAGTCCCAGCCATCTTCTCCATTCATCTTATTGACCAGAATTATATCACCTAGTGATACCCAATATAAATACATAATAAAAGAA
>NW_022444577.1:0-1967 GCF_009761245.1 Sapajus apella
AAAAATTATCCATTTGTTATCAGAATCTAAATTTCACTGGGCGGCCTATATTATATCTGGCATCTCTACCTCAAAGCCAAGCAGGAGAGAGTCCCGAGTCCTATTTTCCAGCGGTCGCCCTAGCCTAGGACAGGGCCTGGCCAGGGGCAATCGTGCGTGGGATGGATTAGAGATGCCAGTTGTTCAATGTGCCGAAGGTGTCGCCCGACCTGCATGCAGTCAATATTATTCATATTTTTCTCGAAAGCACCTTTAAAAATATTAACCTTTGATTTGGAAGTACAGATTCAGAGGAAATTTCAAAGATGGTACAGAGAGGGTTCAAGGGCTCGTCACTCCGTTTCCTCCAAAGTTTCTATTTTGTGTAAGTGTGGAGCACGATCAAACAATACCACATGCCTAGGTCGGTGCCATTTTATCGCAGATGTCGACTCCTTTAACCGCCGCTACAATCAAGATACAGAACTGCTCCGTCCCCACGGAAAAATCCCCCTCCTGCTATTCCTCTGCACGCGCTGCCACGTCCGGCTACTTTTTGTAATTTTGGGGAAGGGACCCAGCTTTGAATTAGCTTGTTTACTTCGGGTAGCCTGGTGGAGCTGGCGGAGATTTGGGGGATACTAGACACCCCCACAAGTCACGCAGTGAGACCCCGTTTGAGGGCGAGCAGCTGGGTAGGACTCGAGGCGCAGTCGCGGCTCGGGCGGGGGGCTCCCCTGCGACAGCTCTCCGCGTCCGTGGAGGGCCCAGCTCCGCCGGGAGGGGTGTAAGGTCTGGGCGGCGGCTCCCGCGTGGGCACCAGGGCGGTGCTAGGGAAACCCTTGGAGCCCCACCCAGCGGTCCTGAGGAGGGCGCGGTGCCTGGAGGGTTGGTCCCCCGGGCTGCGGGTTTCTAGCCCTGGCGTGGCGTGGGGACAGTTAGGCACCACGCCCTGTCGCTTTGCTGCTTGACCTTCACGAGGCCGGGGACGGAGGCGTCACCCCTAGACTGGGCGGGGCGCATACGCTCACAGTGAGATCTCTCCAAAGATCCCCTCCTCGGTTTCTCATCTGGAAAGTGGGGCCTCCTGATCCTCCCCATCCCGGTGCGGGCCAATAGGTGTCCGGGGTTTGGTGACCCCACGCTGGAGGCCTCTGCAAAAGGGGACTGTCCAGTGACCGGAGACGGGGCCCGCGGGGGAGTCTTAACTGAGAGGCCACACAGGCTGGCGGGAGGCCGCTGCACCCCAGGGGGCTCAAGGAGAGGGGATCTCCTTCCCCCAGGCCCCGGCTCCTCCGACAGGCTCCTCCAGAGTGGCTCTCGGGTGTCTTCCCAGAAAGTGCGGGGCGGGCCGCCACGGCTTTCAAAACACCGCACACACCGAGAGACAGTCAGGAGACGTTGGCTTGTTTCGCGCAAGCGGAGTCGCGTCCGCTTTGCCGAGGCCCCGCGCACAGAGGGATGGAGAGGGGTCTGGAGGGGAGGACTGGAAGTCGACCGGCTTCTGTTACTTGTCTGTCTTCCGACTGTGTAATGGTTCTTTAGAATGCAGAAATGATTGATTTTTATGTAGTGGAATCAATCTTTTCTTTACAGCTCCTGGACTTGTATCTGACTTAGAAAGGCTTTCTCCACTCCGATACTGCTTCAAAAAATCAATTGCATTCTCTTTTTTGGCTCCTGATGGTTTGACGTCTAACATTTAAATCTGTGATCCATTTGAATTTATTTTGGTGTTAGGAGGGAGGGAGGTATTTATTTATTTATTTTTGATAGTAGGTATTCAATAATAGATCCTCTCCCCACTGATTTGTTACTTTTAATAAAAACTCTTCTGAATGAAAGAATGACCGGATAGCATTGCTGGCATGGGTACTCACTGCTGGAATGGGTACTCACTGCTGGGACTGGGTACTCACTGCTGGGATGGATACTCACTGTTGGGACTGGGTACTCACTGCTGGGATGGGTACTCACTGCTGGGATGG
>NW_022444577.1:2067-3177 GCF_009761245.1 Sapajus apella
CATCATCTACAGCAGCACTGCACCTCCTGTCAGCCCTGGGCCCTGCCCGGGGCCCATTCCCAAACCCTGCCCCACCCTCTGGTGTCCTCTGGGTCTCCCAGGTGGCGATGTCATGGGGTCTACAAGAGGTGAGGTTCCTGGGTGGCCCAGCTGACAGTGCCAGTGGGCCGGTGGGGCTGGGAGCAGCGTGGGCAGGCATTGTGAATGCTATCTCAGGTGTGTGGGTAAGGTGGGAATAGACGTGAGTGCCAGCTCTCACCGGGTGCAGGCGCATGGGCAGATGTGGCCTGGAGTGGTCCGGCCATGCCTGTGCGTGAGTTCTCCAGGTGTGAGTTCAGGTGGCTCAGCACGCCAGCCAGGTATGTGCGTGTTTGTAGCCAGGCGTGTGTTTACAGGTGTGCCTCTATCTCTTGTGCCCTCAGGGCCAAGGGAGCTGCTGGCTTGCATGTCTGAGAGTCCTTCTTGCCATGAGAATCATGGAATCTCAAAGTCCCCAGATTAGTGCTTCCTCCAGGGTGAGGGCTGGAGTGGAGAGGTGGCTGGCCGGGTAATCAGGCAGGTGTGGGAAGTGTGTTTTTGCGCCTGCCGGCGGGCCATGACTTCATCTGAGCACTGGGAGTCTTGGACTGGCAACACTGCCTCCTTGGACAGGGGTAGCTGAGGCCCTGCCCAGAGTTTTGGGGACCACAGTGACAAAACAAGTATCTGAGCACGAATGGTCAGATTTCAATGACCACCTGGACACCCAACAGGCTGCGCTCTGGGCCAGTGCCTCCACCACACACACCAGGCCGGCAGGGCCCAGGGCAGGGCCAGTTGCAGCCAGAACCCCCAACTCCCCATGTTTTCTAGCTGGGGAAATTGATGTCCAGGGTCTCTGGTTGGCAGCCAGCCTGGTGGGGACCCTCTGAGCTATCCTGCTAGGTGTGGATAGGCATGGTGGGAGAGCCGCTTCTATCTCCTTCTGCCCTCATCCCGGACCCTGCCTCTGAAAGCCCCCATCTGATGGTGGAGCTGCTGAGTCCCCCTGGAATGAGAGTGATCCTGGGTAAGACAGAGAGAGAGAAAGGCGGGGCTGTAAGGGAAGTGTCAGGACACAAATGAAACTGC
>NW_022444578.1:0-2337 GCF_009761245.1 Sapajus apella
CTCACACTGTTGCCCAGACTGTAGTGCAGTGGTGGGATCTCAATTTGGGCTCACTGCAATCTCTGCCTCCTGGGTTCAAGCAATTCTCCTGCCTCAGCCTCCCTAGTAACTGGGATTACAGGTGTGAGCCACCACGCCCAGCTAATTTTTTTGTATTTTTAGTAGAGAGGGGGCTTCATCATGTTGGCCAGGATGGTCTCAATCTCCTGACCTCATGATCCGCCTGCCTCAGCCTCCCACAGTGCTGGGATTACAGACATGACCCACCGCGCCCAGCCACAGCTCTTTTATTAAACTAGTCTTATTTACTAAAGATTTACCGTCTCATGAACTAAAAGTATTTGAATTAGTTTCTTAGCCTGTTTTATTTTGCTGTAACAGAATACCAAAGACGTAGTAATTTATAAAGAAAAAAGGCTTATTTAGCTCATGATTCTGAAAAAGAATCTGGAAAGTCCAAGATTGGACAGCCCATTTGGTCAGCTTCTGGTGAATGTCTCATGTTGCATCATAACATGGTGGAGAAACAGAAGGGAAAGCAGACATGGAAAGGGGACAAAACACAGGTGTGACCTCACCTTATAACAACCTGTTCTCCCTTGAAAACTAATCCAGTCTTGTGAGAATTAACCCAGTCTCATGAGAAAAACATTAATCTATGTGACTGACCTAATTTCTTAAAGACTTTACCTTCCAACACTGTTATATTGGCAGTTAAATTTCAATATGAATTTTGGTGTGAACAACCATAGCAAACCATGGTAGTTAGTGCAATTTTTCTGATAAAATATTATATTGCATTGCTTACTTTTTCTTTAAGCCAATTAAACCTTTTTTATATATTTTGGGAGGAAAATATCACATACATATAGCACATGTAGATATACAGACACACAGACAGAAGCAGATCTTAGAGCTTTATAAGATTCTCTATTTGCCAGTTTTTCAATAGTTTCTCTTTCTTCTTTAGACTATCAATCTCCTGATTACCTGTTCTGTTGTTTTAAATTATTGTTAGCTAGGTAACCCTAAATTTGCAATTCCAAAGGCATGACTCTTAGGTGAAACCGTGTAGAAAAGGTACATCTCAAAACACACAACTTAGATCTAAACACCATTATTTGCTGAGACGAGGGTAAAGATTAAGACCCTGTAAGACAAGATGGGCAGGAAAAGTACACTAAAACACGGTAGTTTTCCTGTGTTTACACAAAACTTTAAGGTTTGTTGTGTAAACTTTTTAAACCAATGTCTTTCTCACTGTAAAAATTTCCAGTGGTTTTAGACGCAGAGAAAGAGATGCCCTTAGAAATGGAAATTTTCTTTATAGATGTAAATTTCTTTTCCAGAGTTTTTAAATAGCCAGCTAAATGTTACAAAGTTGTATTTTGGAGATCAATTTGGTACAATAGGTAGTCATTTTAGATTGTTTCTTAATTGAATCACTGACTTCAGGGTAGAGCTCTCTAACGAATAGGACAAAGGCGGCATTTTCTTTGTCTGGACTCATGGTTAGAACTGGATTTGATATTCCTCACAACTGAAATTTTCTATTTTGAGAGAGAGTTGTCCCCACTTTTATAAAAGTGGGGTTTAAACCGTATGACTTATGCCTCAGTCTCCTGATCTATACACTAGAGGTAATAATAGTATCTCCTTCAGAGGGATATTTTAAGAAGTAAAGATAATAAATAGTGTATAGAACAATGATGTAAGAGTTGTTGATGTTGTTGTTATTGCTATTAGAGTATCTTGTCCAAAAATAAATATTTCTCCTGAGGGAATAAAACAGTTAAAAGAGTAGGCAACTGAATTATTGTTATGGAACAAAATGACCTAGGAGAGACCAAACATTAGGAATCAGCCAGGTATGTCAGATGCTTAGAGTGTCCTTGTCAAAGACCTTTGGAAACTACAGGGCTTTTATTCCAACCTCAGTCCCCATGATGTCAGGATCTGTCAAGGGTCTGAGATTTTACCGAACTGGCAAGCTAACAATTTAGCTTGTTACAGAAGACTGGTAATACCTACATCAGAGACAGAGGGCTTCATTACTCACAGCACAGCAAGTAGCATGAGTGTCATTTTGGTGTCAGTTTCCCAGTTCCTCCCAAAACACATGGTGGTGATGAAGACAGGCATGGGCTTAGATAGGTTCCGTGTATTGAGTGGATTTGTGTCACATTTGAGGAACATTGAGTTTAGGGAACTTACTGCTTTTATAGTCAACCTTAAGCAAGGGATGAGTGAGGAGTTGGGAGCTACCTTACTTCATTTCTCAAGATGGTCGCTGAAACACAACCCAGAGAAATGACCTAAGTAAACAGCAGTCAAGGC
>NW_022444578.1:2437-3176 GCF_009761245.1 Sapajus apella
CTCCTGAGTAGCTGGGATTACAGGCACACGCCACCATGCCCAGCTGAATTTTTGTATTTTTAGTAGAGACGGAGTTTTACCATGTTGACCAGGATGGTCTGGATCTCTTGACCTCGTGATCCACCCGCCTCGGCCTCCCAAAGTGCTGGGATTACAGGCGTGAGCCACCGCGCCCGGCCTGGCCTTGCATTCTTGACCCCGCAAGAAGGTAAAGACATTCAGGGTTCATGGTGGATTATCTATCCCAGGAGCCCTGCCCTTTAGCCTGCTTGACCAGGGCTCCAAGAACAGCTTTGGGTTCTTCCCACTGATACCAACAACCAGGCTTTATATAGCTGGTGCTAAGGTCAGACAGTGGCAGTAGTACTGTTAGCACCATCAGTTTTCAGCTTAGCTGAACCAGAGGTAAACCAGGTCCAGGCATTGAAGAGAATCTCTGTGAATCAAGGACCTTGTGGAGCCATTGAATTTGTTTTAGGTGGCAGATTAAGAGATAAAGTTTCTCCCAAAAGGATAGCTACTACTTTTTGCAAAGCTGAGATATCACTAGGGCCAGGCCAGCCATACCCTCAAACACATTACTTTCATTTGGCCAGCAAATTTACCCTTTCCTTGTAGTTGTGTCATAGTTGACCCACCTCAAAATGGGAACGTCGGGGCCTGAGAGTCACAAGACCTCCCTGGGTCAGGGGTTCAATTTCTAATAAGAGGACAGCATGTTATGGGTTGAATTGATGCC
>NW_022444579.1:0-3176 GCF_009761245.1 Sapajus apella
TTTGGGAGTGGGGCAGATCACTTGAGGTCAGGAGTTCAAGACCAGCCTGGCCGACACGGTGAAACCCCACACCTACTAAAAAAATGTAAAAGTTAGCTGGGCATGGTTGCGGGCACCTGTAGTTGCAGCTACTCAGGAGGCTGAGGCAGGAGAATCACTTGAATCCTCAAGACAGAGGTTGCAGTGAGCCGAGATCATGCCATTGCACTCTAACCTGGGTGACAGCACAAGACTCCATCTTAAAAAAAAAAAAAAAGGCCAGACACTGTGGCTCATGCTTATAATTCACCTCAGGTCAGGAGTTCGAGACCAGCCTGAAAAACATGGTGAAACCACGTTTCTATTGAAAAAAAAAATACAAAAAATTAGCCGGGGTGGTGGCAGGTGCCTATAATCCCAGCTACTTGGGAGACTGAGGCAGGAGATTGACTTGAACCTGAGCGGCAGAGGTTTCAGTGAATCAAGATCATGCCACTGCACTCCACCCTGGGCAATAAGAGAGAAACACCATCTCTGGGGCGGCGTGGTGGTGGGGGTGGGGGAGGCTCCAAATGGGTAACTGGAATCTGGAATGGAATTGGTGCCAGTCAGCTCCTTAGGGGTTAACATGCACTGTCAAAAGTCAGGGAGGTGGAGGGGCTCAGCTGGCGAGACTGGTCTGATCTGAAAGGTAGCCCGCAGGTCTCTGCATGCAGAGATGTGGCGATCGGGTCAATAGGAGGCCCTTCTTCAAGTTGTCCGTGAACAGCGGTTCTCTATAAACAGAGAACTACATTTTGACAGTGCATGTTAACCCCTAAAGGAGCGGAAAGAGAAGAAATTCCAGGAGCTGGCGGTGCTGTTGCACAAGCTCAGCAGGACGCACGCAGCGGGGTGGACGTGGTGGGCGGAGACTTCAAGACCACAGAGGGAGATGTGGGGTGGCCTGGGGCCGGGCCCCTCACTTACCAGAATGCAGGCACAGCCCGGGGACAAGCTGCTTCCAGAGCCAGGCACGGTCCACACGCAGCCACTGCTCCGCGATCATCTCCATGTGTGAGAGCGGGATCCTGAGTAAGAAGAGCATGAAGTACCTCAGGATGAGGCTGCCTGGAAAGACGGGCAGGGGCGCTGTGCTCAGGCAGTCAGGACTGCAGGCCTTGCCCCCGTGTGCCCAACCCCAGTGTTCTCCTTCTGGGCCCAGGACTCGAGGCTCCCAGCCTTGAAACTCCTTCCTTAAGCTCAGGACCCAGGCGCCTGGCCTTAGCTCCCCCGTTCTGGTGACACAGGTAGAAAAGCACCCCCCGCTGCCCAGCCCAACAGAGAAGCCATCTGGAGCAGGAAGCTGTCGCTGTTTTTAGACTCATGTGGTTTTGGGGCTTGGTGGCCTGGATGTCCTTGGCCTTGAGCCTCCCGGACAGGGAACGGGGGGTCTGGAATGTCTTGGAAGACTTCCTCTGTCAGACCAGGTAATTCCTCAAGGGACTCCCTGGCTTCTTTTCAAGCCCGCTACATCCTGAGGAAAGCTTGAGCTTAGGGTCACCAAGAGCTGCAGACTTTACAGGACACGTCTCGCATGCCAGGCTGTAAAACGTCCTCACGAGGATTTTTGAGAAATGAGGGCCAGAGGGGAAATCTTGGCGCTCCTGCTCATGAGTTAGTTACTTAGGGGCAATATATGTATTACTTTTTCAGACAGGGTCTTGCTCTATCGCCCAGGCTGGAGTACAGCGGCGCCATCTCAGCTCACTGCAGCCTCCGCCTCCCAGGTTCAAGGGATTCTCCTGTCTCAGCCTCCAGAGTAGCTGGGACTACAGGCACCTTCCCACCACCCCCTGACCTCGTAATCCATCCTCCTCAGCCTCCCAAAGTGCTGGGATTACAGGAGCGAGCCCCCGTGCCCCGTCTCCCAGGCCTTGGTTTTATGGCTTATGTGTGAGTTTAGGGCCAGGAGTGAGGGAGGCTAAAGACTGCACAGAAGAACATGGTAAGTAAAAGGAGAGGACAAGAAACTAAGAGAGAGAGTGAACCACGGCCCCTCTCTCTGTGTAACCCTCTCCAACCTTTAGTAAAGTCAACTTTTGTAGGAGTGGGTGATTTTGGAGGCTGTGAAGAGAGGGTGAGCTGAGGACGGAGATGGATGACGTGAACATTGACCACTTGCAGCTGGGCACGGTGGCTCACACCTATAATCCCAGCACTTTAGGAGGATCACAAGGTCAGAAGATCGAGATCATCCTGGCCAACACCGGGAAACCCTGTCTCTAAAAATACAAAAATTAGCGGGGCATGGTGGCGTGTGCCTGTACTCCCAGCTACTCAGGAGGCTGAGACAGGAGAATCGCTTGACCTGGGAGGCGGAGGCTGCAGTGAGCTGTGATCGCACCACTGCACTGCAGCCTGGGTGACAGAGCAAGACTGTATAAAAAGAAAAACGGTTGATCACTTGCATGAATGCAGGAACCAGTTCACCAAAATGATCTAATAATAATAAAAAATGTGTTTCAGTGTGTTTAAGACAGGGTCTCGCTCTGTCGCCCAGGCTGGGGTGCAGTGGCACGATCTCAGCTCACTGCAACGTCTGCTTCTTGGGTTCCAGTGATTCTTCTGCCTCAGCCTCCTGAGTAGGTGGGATTACAGGTGTGCACCACCACATATAGCTAATTTTTGTTATTTTCAGTAGAGACAGAGTTTCACCATATTGGTCAGGCTGTTCTCGAACTCCTGACCTCAAGTGATCTGCCTGCCTCTGCGTCCCAAAGTGCTGGGATTTTAGGCGTGAGCCACTGCGCCCAGCCTGAAATACATTTTTGATGTAAAGGGAGCATGATTCAGATGCCAAGGAGATGGATTTAAAGAAAATACTCCAAGGCCGGGTCAGTGGCTCACGCCTGTTATCCAGGCATTTTGGGAGTGGGGCAGATCACTTGAGGTCAGGAGTTCAAGACCAGCCTGGCCGACACGGTGAAACCCCACACCTACTAAAAAAATGTAAAAGTTAGCTGGGCATGGTTGCGGGCACCTGTAGTTGCAGCTACTCAGGAGGCTGAGGCAGGAGAATCACTTGAATCCTCAAGACAGAGGTTGCAGTGAGCCGAGATCATGCCATTGCACTCTAACCTGGGTGACAGCACAAGACTCCATCTTAAAAAAAAAAAAAAAGGCCAGACACTGTGGCTCATGCTTATAATTCACCT
>NW_022444580.1:0-3173 GCF_009761245.1 Sapajus apella
CCACCGTCTCCATGCCATGACCTCTCCTCACCCCTCCACCCTCTCCATGTCGTGGCCTCTCCTCACCCCTCCACCCTCTCCACATCGTGGCCTCTCTTCACCCCTCCACTCTCTCCACGCTGTGGCCTCTCCTCACACCTCCACTGTTTCCATGCTGTGGATCTCCTCACACCTCTGCTATCTCTGTGCCGTGGCCTCTCCTCACACCTCTGCTGTCTCCGTGCCGTGGCCTCTCCACATGTCTCTGCTGTTCCTGCAGTAGGAACTGTGACAATGCCTCGGGTTTTCTTTGTTGTTCATGACCTTCACATTTGGAAAGATGTTAGCCAGTCGCTTTGTAAAATATTCCTCAATGTGTGCTTGCTTGATGTTTTCTCCTGGTTAACATGATGCATTTTGGGCAAGGATGTCATAAAAGCAGTGAGGAATGATTTCCAGCACATTGTATCTGGAGGCGTGTGACCTAGCCATGCCTTGCCCCGGCGAAGCTGGCTGTGATTGCTTGGCGAGTTCTCCTAGGGTTACGATGTTCCTACCTCTCCCTGCGCAGTTAGTAAATAGCTCAGGGAAGCAGAGGTACTGTGAAATTATTTAAATATCCTAATCCTTTTAAACGTTTGCTCACTGATTTTAGGATTTCAGGGTGGATTGTCTACCACAGTTACTAGTGTGGTTTTCTATTTCCTCATTTATTTTGCATTTAATCGGAAATTACAGTAAGGAAGAATCTCCAAATTCTAACTGGAAATTCTCCATAAGGACGCTCTGTTCTTCCCACTTGTTATTTTATTTCCACATTGGACCTCAGAACATTAGACTGATCTTACCAAGAATTCACATGGTGCCATGTATAAAGCTTGCCTGAAAATGTCCATTGGAAGTAAACCTTTACACTGGGGCTTACTTAGGAAACCTTTGTGGGTCTGGCATCATTTTATTTTCTCTTTGAATTCATGACATTTGGCCCATGATGTGTCCACCTCAATGGGCTATTTTAAGACTGTTGACCCCTCAAGACAGTATCTTGTGATTCAACATCAGGGACTAATCAAGTCTTTGAAATAATAACATAGGATCAGTATAAATTCACATATTTAAATATAGACAGTGATAAAAGTTCAGAGAAAACAAACACTTATTAGTGGAAGCTACTAATTCAAAAATGCTGGAAGACAGTGAAGACTTGGAGAAAACGTGGTTTTGTGCGCTCCGCGTCCTCACTCTTCCGTCTTTCTGAAACGTGGCACGTGGACATTAAAGGAGGAATTTGCAGAACGGGATGCTTCGGATGTGTGTCTTATGCATGTAAATGTTTTACTGCAGCTGGCGTTAGCCAGGAAACCAAGATGGTTCTTTCCAAGCTTCAAATCAGTTGTTTTATAGAGCACAGAGAATTTTTTATTATAACATAATTCTGTACATAAAATATCACATTAAAAGAAGAAGATAAAGTTTTGTACTTTCATTCTCCATTAATTTGACCAAAAACCATTTGCAGAGAAATATAACCAATCAGAACTCACTGCTGCGAGGCCAGCAGGACTTGAGGTCCAAGTCCGGGGTGACGGGACCCCAGGGCCACGGTGAGACATCCTGGTGGCTGCCAAGCCTGTTGTGACAGTGGGAAATGCACTCGGTGGCTGACGGCTGCCAGAGTCATGCCCGTATCAGATGCGTCCCAGGCACAGACCCTGCAGGCACCGCGACTTCATGGCTGTGGCTGCCAAGGACTCAGGACTGTGCCCCCATGCGCCCTCTCCATGGGGTGGCCCCGTCTGGACCGGCTGCCGATGCTGACTCATGCAGGTTCCTCATGCCTGTGTGGGGAGGCATGATACTGAAGGGCCGTGGAGAGACGCTGAAAGGTCCTTACCTGTGGGGCCCTCCTGGGTCTGGGCCTCTGCTCTGTGGCCCACCCTGTCCCCACGTGCTGGCAGGAGACGGCCGATCTGCCTTTGGCTCTCCCATCTCGGGGTCTGAGCCCTGGCAGCCCGGCCTATGACTGCTGGAGAGAAGACCCGGCCTTCTGAATATCCCACAGGGCTGACGAAGGCCCGGCTCCGCTGGCTCATATCACGCATGTCCTGTAAAGAGGTGGAAATGACACACGTTAGAACTGAGAAGCGTCTGCCCTGCCTGCTCCTGCTTGTTCTCCTTGGTAACTTCAGCTCATCGGACACCGTCGCAGAGAGCCTCAAACGTCTCTGCCTTTGAAAACCTGGCCGTCAGGATAATTAAAACTTCCCATCCCATTTTCCTTCTGCTTGGACGATGCATAGCACATACAGCGTCCTGGAAGACCAGGTCCTCGGGCACTGGCAGTGACCTCTGCTGTGATTCGGCCTGCGCAGAAGCCCTCACGAAGGGTTTTCAGAGCTCCACTCCTTGTATTAGGGGAATGGGTAACTACGTTCTGGACACAAATGTTTAGCTGAAGCCTTAAATCAATATTCCAGAGGATGTGCCCAGAGAATGCCAGGACCATGGCAGCTCTACGGCTGGAAAGAGGCTCTGGACAGGAAGAGAGCCCCTGCCGGAGAGGGGAGCGGAGGCCTCCTCACGCCTGCCGTCACCTCAGGGAGCCGGGCTCTCACCGCCCCACCTGCCTCCCAGAGCAGCCTCAGCGTCACGGATAGCGGAGAAGCCCAGCGATCACAGGCACGTGCTGTGAGCCGCGGAGCCGGGAAGGTGTGGCTGCCGACGGGAGGCCCAGAAGCAATGCCTTGTTTCTGTTTTAGTTTCGGGGCCGTGACCTCCTTATTATAGCACCACGCTGCTCAGAAACAAGGAACAAATCACAGCCTGTTTCTCCCCATCCCGGTGTGGAAACCAGGCACCTCCTGCACATGCTCAGTGTGTGCTGTGTGACGCCTCTGCGGCTCTCCTGGGTCTGATCCTCCCTGCAGGAGCCAGCATGCCCTTCCTGTGCCGGCAGGGAGGCTCGTGGTGCCTCTCACCTGTCACCCGCCGTCCACACACTGCCTGTCGTCCACATGCCACCCACTGTCCACACACCACCCGCCATCCACACACCACCCACCATCCACACACCACCTGCCATCCATATACCACTCACCGTCCACACACCACTCACTGTCCACACACCACCCGCTGTCCACACACCAGCCGCCGTCCACACACCACCTGCCATCCACACACCACCCGCCATCCAC
>NW_022444581.1:0-3173 GCF_009761245.1 Sapajus apella
CAAGAAAGCCACATTTTTCTCTCACTCTGACCACCTCCAGCTGATAAGCCCTCTTTTAGTTTGATTAGATTTGGATGGTCCCAGAGTTTCCATTAATGAATTTTAATTTAAAGAAAAGGGTGTGGAATGACTACTTCATCCAAATCAGCCCTCTTCCCTTGTCTCCCATGCCTTAAAGAATCTCAGTCCTGACAGTCACATGAACACATTTTGCAGGTGGGGTGAAGAAGGCCAGGCTAGCTGCATCCAGTTTCCTGTGAGAATGCAGCTGCTGAGCCCAGTGAATGGTGAGCTGATGACACAGGGTCACATTAGGGGCTGGCTTCTTAGCTGTGGTCACCTGCAGACCCCCCAAGATAAGCCCACAGCATCCAGTGCTGTCCCAGGCCCACACACACTGAGTCTTTCGGTTACTCTCTGCCTTTCTGTATTTCTTCCACTCCAAAAGAGACCGCTGTGAGCATCCTTGTGAATGTGCATCTGTACTTACTGCTGTGCACAGAACTCCTGAATCATGACGTACCTGCCTGCTCCACTCTGCCATTGGTAGTAAAGTCCTGGGATCTTGAACCTGCTGAAGGGGTTCCCTGAACAGACATCAGAGCAGGGAGCCCAACTTAATGAAGGGGAACCCGCCAGGAATGAAGGGCTGTGCCCAGAGCTGCCTGTTTCTTCCCCACTCAAGAGTATGGCCCATTTGCAGGCTCCAAATTTCTCTCCTGGAAGCCGTGTGCACTAAGACTTGGTGTCTCCTTTGCTGTCAGCTGACCAGCCTCCAGCATCAAATGAACCTGAAGCTGGTCTCTCACTGGACATAGGCAGAGCCAGGCTGAGCTCTTCTGTGTCTCACATGCTACTTATACCTGGCTGAATCCCCTCTGCCTGGGGACTGAGGGGCCTCCTGCATCTGGTTGTGACAGAACATGAGATTCCTTGTCCAGAGCTCAGGCTGACGCAACCCCTGGGGAGGTCCTAAATCTGCAGATTGAAGAATAATAGAAAGAATAATTAGGGAAGTGGGTAGGCATCATTCCTTGGGAATTACATCACATGCATTTAGTGCAAACTAATGTGCTTACTTGAGAGTACCTGTGTTAAAGAAGCTCTGTCTTTGAGGTTAAGCCCCTAGACCCAGCATCAGTAAGGGAGGCTGGACCCAGCTTTGCTGCTTCCAGGTTGTGACACTGTAAGGTTGCCACATAAAATAAGGGGCACCCAGTTATGTTTATATTTAAATAAACAATATCGTCTTGGAGATAGAGATGCTGTCTTTTTCTTTTTTTGACTCACAGCCTCACTCTGTTACCCCACGTGGAGTGCAATGGCCGAGTCTCAGCTCACTGCAACCTTTCCCTCTTGGGCACAAGTGATTGTCATGCATCAATCTTCTGAATAACTGGAATTACAGGAATATGCCATGAGGCCCAGATAATTTTTGTAGTTTTAGGATATGGGAAGGTGCACTATGTTCGTAAGACGTGTCTCACACTCCTGGCCTTAAGCAATGCAGCAGCCTCAGCCTCCCAAAGTGCAGGGATGAAGGTGTGAGCCACCACCCGTAGCCTACATATTGATTTTCCATCATTGTTTTACTAAATTTACATTTCACTGACCTCTAGTGTTTATATTGATAAATTAGAACCCTACCTTCAGGCCACAAACACTTCTTCTCCAATCAGGGCCCATTGCCTGAACGCAATAGTAGAGTTTCTGTCAGGATCAAATGAAGTCACAGTCTCAGGAATTAAAAGATTGTTTGTCAATAGTAAGGTCGTACATGTACTAAAGGAAGCATAATGTGGTTGCCAAAGAGACGCAGACAGACCCCCATGTTTCTACACACAGACCCTGGCTGGGAGGGAACATAAATATCAGCATCCTCGGTCACTTCTGCTGAGGGAACCAACAGGCCAGGGGACAGGATGTAGGAGGGGAAGGTGCTTTTCTTAGTTCTCGTGTGGCATCTTGTCTGTGTATTACCCATTCAAACTCAGAAGAATAAAACAAAATTGCCCAGCAGTGGTGAGAGGTGAGTCAGTATTAGCATAAGATGCAGGCAGAGCTGCGCATCACTGGAGAGAGAAGATGAACTGCCTGCAGGGCTCGATACTGTTAGAGTCCCCAGAAAATATACTGATTTTTTTTAATTCAGAAAAAAAGAATGTAATGTATCCTAGATGATGTATATGTGTCTATACAAACGTAAAAATAGTCATAAAAGGCAAAATGACCCAGAAACCCTCAAAGATACTAATGAGCCCTTTATGGGATGAGATGCAATTCAGCAACAACAGGGAGAATCTCAGAAGTGTGCAGAGTGAAAGAAGCCTGAACAAATGGGAAGATAATGTTTGATAACGCTAAGATTCCCCAAAATGAAAACCAAGCAGTAGTGATAGAGAAAGATCTGTGGCTTCCCAGGATGCTTTGGGGGAGAGAAGGAGATGGCAAAGGGTGAGGAGGGGCTGCTGCGGTTGGACACAGGTTGCATAGCTGGCGGTGCTGATGTTTTCAAGGAACCAGATAGATCTGAAAATGGGTGTCATAGTATAATGTAAATATTGGTGGTTTATTGTATGTACATTATTCCTTCTTGGAAAGAATTTAAAAAAAGAGAATAGGCAGGGGAGGAAAGAAGCAAAGGGATTCACCCTGAGGAGAAGGGAGAGAAAGCCACCAGTCTGGGGACTTCTGGAAATCAGGAGATGAGCATGATGGAGACACAGTTCAGTTTCCACATAAGAGGTGGGTCTGAGGTGACACAGCTGGAACAGCAGCTTCATCCCAGGACTTCAGTGCAGACACCGTGTCCCAAATAGAGGTTTCCTGGAGGCCCTGTTCCTAGGAAGGAGGTGCTGTGTCTGATTCTCAGAACACAAGAAAAGAGAAGTGTCTACTCCCAGGCAGGGCTCTGAATGCCCTGGACCGTGAGGGAAGCAGCAGCAGCAGAAGCCACAGGCCACGACTGAGCAGCAGCTGTTGAGCGCTCACCCTCCTGGCAGAGGAGAAAGGGGGTTCTTGTCTCACTTCCCCCTGGGCCTGGAGCACTGTGTGAGCATTCAGATTGCTGTCATATGACTGGCAATAATAATCAGCCTCATCGGCAGCCTGGAGTCCAGTGATGGTCAGGGAGGCTGAGTTGCCAGACTTGGAGCCAGAGAATCGGTCAGAAA
>NW_022444582.1:0-3173 GCF_009761245.1 Sapajus apella
CTTTCTGACTCTGATTTGGTTTCTCAATCCTATTGTGAACAAAAAAAGTGACAAGTCCAGTACCCTTGGCAGCTACCCTTCTTAAGCAGCAGTTCTGTTTCTTAGTATAAATTAATGCTGCAGCTCCTAAACTGTTTGCTGAAGTGCCCCAGACCCTGGCAGCAAATTCATGGGCATAAGTTCTCAAGGGAAGCACTGCAATACTGTACATTTATTGAATACTTCAGGAACCGTTAGCTCCAAACGGTGTGCAGTTCCCACATTAGCTTGCGCTACATTCCTTTGATCTTTCTGAAGCTGGGTTTTTAGCGAGTGCTATGATTAAAGCAGGTAGAGCTCAAACCAATGTGGATGTGAGGGCTGGTATCTCCAATTCCAAGGTGGGAGGACGTATGCAGCATCCAGCAGGTACACACTCACATTCATAGGTAATTTTCCTTTAAATTTTCATATATATTTGGTCAAGCAGCTGAAAGCTAAAGACATAAAATCTTACTAAACTCTTTGAAAAAAATAAAATAAAAATAAATTGGTTTGGCCCTAACTGCTTAATGAAAGTCTAATATTAAAGTCTCGCTCAGTGTAAGCGGGGGATTGATGTCAGGGCCACCAGCGAATAACCAGCTCTGCATACCCAATCCTGCAGTTGGCCCTGCAGAAACTGCCTTTGCTAAAAAGTCTTAGGCCGGGTGCGGTAGCTCATGCCTATAATCTCAGCATTGTGGGAGGCCAAGGTGGGTAGATCACTTGAAGTCAGGAGTTCAAGATCAGCTTGGCCAACATGGTGAATCTCCATCTCTGCTAAAAATACAAATATTACCCGGAGGTGGTGGTGCATGCCTGTAGTTCTAGCTACTCGGGGGGGCTGAGGCAGGAAAACTGGTTGAACCTGGGAGGTGGAGGTTGCAGTGAGCCGAGGTTGTACCACTGCACTCCAGCCTGAACAACAGAACCTCTCACGGGGTTCAAGCAATTCTCCTACTTCGGTCTTGCAGGTAGCTGGGATTACAGGTGTGCACCACCACACCAGCTACTTTTTATATTTTTAATAGAGATAGCATTTCACCATGTTGGCCAAGTTGGTCTCAAACTTCTGACCTCAGGCAATCCACCCACTTCAGCCTCTGAGAGTGCTGAGATTACAATTGTGAGCCACCGAACCTGGTCTAAAATGTCTTATAGGCAGGTTATACATCTGAAGAATACTTTTTTTCTCTTTCTTTCTTCTTTCCTTCTTTCTTTTTTTTTTTTTTTTTTGACGGAATCTCACTTTGATGCCCAGGCTGGAGTGCAATGGCACCATCTCGGCTCATTGCAATCTCCCGGGTTCAAGTGATTCTCCTGTATCAGCCTCCCGAGTAGCTGGGATTATAGGCACACACCTCCATATCCGGCTAATTTTTTGTATTTTTAGTAGAGATGGGGTTTTACCTTGTTCCATAGGCTGATCTTGAACACCTGAGCTCAGGCAATCCACCCACGTTGGCCTCCCGAAGTGCTAGGATTACAGGCGTGAGCCACTGCGTCTGGCCTGAATACTATATTTCCAGTTGGCATTTGATTGAAAAAAAGACACATGTAAGTGGACCCAGGCAGTTCAAACCTATATTGTTCAAGGGTCAACTGTATTTCTTTTGACTTAGGGGCACAATGAAAAACATACTGAGCCATGAACCAATGAAAGTTCAGAAACCTCTGAATTTAAAATGTGGGAGGCCAAGGTGGATAGATCATGGGTCAGCAGTTCGAGACCTACCTGACCAACATGGTGAAACCCCATCTCCACTAAAAAAAAAAATACAAAAATTAGCTGGGCATGGTGGTGCTTGCCTGAGTAATCCCAGCTGCTCAGGAAGCTGAGGCAGGAGAATTACTTGAACCTGGGAGGTGTAAGTTGCAGTCAGCTGAGATCGCACCACTGCACTCCAGCCTGGGCAACAGGATGAGGACTCTATCTAAAAAAAAAAAAAATGTGATATTCTGATTTATAATTAAATCTGAACCTATGTTAATTGGTACAATTTTTGAGACTGGATTACCTCTGAATTAACAAAGGAGCTTGTTGAATATGTCAGGCTGAAGACTAGACCTTGAAACCCGGGGTGACTTCAAATTACCTGGAAAGGACCCACCCGCCTTCCTGGAGCAGATGGCTTCATCTTTGTCTTCACCATCACCTTCAGCGGAGCTGGGCGGCCTCTCATGGTGCCAAGTCAGTGTGTTCAACCTCCCTATAACTCGATTTTCTCATCTGTGAAAAGGATCCAACCCCTGTGGTTGTGTGGGGATTAAATGAGCCAAGATTTCTAAGTACTTAGCTGAGGTTTTGTTCACTTAGAACTGAGCTTTATTGTTGTTGCTCTTGTAATAATAGTGACCATCGTCATCATCACTGTCATCACTGCAGTGTCTTAGTTTTTGAAAGCACTGAAGTTTTGACATCATGAAAGATTTCCTAATTTGAGATTAACTGCTTGATCTACTACTCGCAGATACAAACTGGGCCTTACATGACTCATAACTCTTAAGGTAGGTATTTAGTACAATTTGGGGAGACTCTTAAATGACATCTTCTAATGCTCTTATTTAGAGAATTTTGTATCGTTTTCTTCTCTTTTATGTTTCCACATTTACACCATCCTCCTTATATAATCTATTTTTTCTAATAGTACTTTCACATTTTTCTTAGGATGTTAAAAAATACCCATCTCTGTCTCTAGATCATCCTTTCCCTTTTTGGTATCTTAAGACAGAGGTGGGTCTTGCAGTATAACGCAGAGGAGGGCTTCGTGTTGTCACGGTGGGACATTTATCACCTTCCAAGACAACGTTCCTCCTCCCCCATTAAATTCTAAATTCTTTGACTTTTTAAAATCTACAACTTTACTTCATCACAGTCAACTGGGTTATCTCAGAGTATTCATAAGCTCGTGTAATGGAGCCACCCTCTAAGTTACAGGCAGAGCATCAACATGGAAAGAGGAAGCTGGAGCCGTGTTCGCCCACGTGCTGAGCTGTGCTGCATCTAGGCTGCTCTTCTTATCTTCAGGGATTCCAGGAGGTGAATTTTTTAGAATAATATCCAGCCCAGAGGCATGTGACCACATTCAAAGAGAGTAGATGAATGTCACTGGAGTTCAAGACACATTTTCCACTTTTCACTGTGTTAGAAT
>NW_022444583.1:0-3173 GCF_009761245.1 Sapajus apella
ACATTGTGACTCCTGCACATCGATTTTGTATCCTGAGATTTTGCTGAGGTTGCTTATCAGCTTATGGAAATTTGGGGCTGAGACAATGCAGTTTTCTAAATATACAATCAGTTTTAGGACTATTTTCTATTTCATGAGTTTTTTGATAGTAAATATAGATTATTATTGTTTGAAACTTAATAGCATTCTTTTTTTATAGTTTTATAGTATACAATGGAAGGTTAAAATTATTTTCCTTGAATGCTTTTAAAGATTCCACTGATTTATGGCTTCCATTGTTGTATCAAGAAATTTGAGATCAGTCTAAATACTTTTACTTATAGGTGTGATACTGTGAGATATATATTTGGTCTTCATCTCTGTTTCCTGATAGACATGTAGCTCCTAAATACCTTTGCATCTTCCAGAGTAATAAGAGCATCTTTGGTATGCTAATGAGATGACTGATGAATGGCCGCTATAAGGTAACTTCAGGATGGATACTGCTCAAAGAAAGGCCAAGGCATGATTAGAGGGTTAGAACTCTAGGCCTCACCAGAGAGGGGAGGTGGGCTGAATGTTAAGTGATTACTAATGATTGATGGTTTAGTCAATCATGTCTACATAATGAAGCTTCCATAAAATCATCAAAATACAGAATTCAAAATGAACTTCCAGAAATCTGAACATATGGAGATTCCTGGAGAGTGACATGCCTGGAGAGGGCATGGAAGCTCCATTTCCCATCCCATATAACCTCGCCCTGTGCATCTCTTCATCTATGTCCCCTCCTATAACCTTTATAATTAACCAGTAATCATAAGTAAGTCTTTCCCTGAGTTCTGTGGGCTAGTTTGGCAAATTATTCAAAGCTGGGAGAGAGTTTCAGAACCCCAATTTATAGCAGGTAGTTTAAAAGCACAGTTAAAACAACCTGCTCTTGCGACTGGCACCTGAAGTCAAGGGGCAATCTTATGAGACTGATCATCAAACTGTGGGTCGGTCTGACACTATCTGATGCTATCTCCAGGCAGGCAGTGTCAAAATTGAATTGGAGGACACTCAGCTGGTGTCTGTGGCAGATCTGATTTGGTTGTTGGTGTGTTGGAGAAATTCCCCATACTTTTTCATAATCAAAGGTCACAGAAGTTTTTTGTACTGATGGTGTTGTGAGAGTATACTTGGAAAAATATTTTTTCCTATATCCTCAATCAGCAATCTATCTTTTGTTTCTGACTGCTTTAATGTCTTTTCTTTACCTTTTTTCCCCAACAGTTTTACTAGTGTATATCTAGTTGTTGCTGTTGTTGTTTTTATTTTGCCTGGTATTAAATCCTGGGTATAAGAAATCATGTCTCTCACCAATTTTGCAAATTGATCTATCTCTTTAACTATTACTTTAATTAGGTTTTTAACATTGCCAGTTCAGTATAGGACTATACAGGTATAAGAGAGGGAATGTTTTATGTACAGCTTTTTAGTAGGTCACAATTTTGTATTCACTATACATAGTAGGAAAGAAAATGACATATCATGAAATAAAGAGATGCCCTGGGGAGGAACAAATTCACCCCTGTGTTTACTGTTCTCAGGGTGGTAGGTCGCTTTCAGGCTGTATTCCCTATCATATGAAGGTATAGAGTACCAACAGTGGAGATAGATTGAGTTTCCTTTCCTCTGAGATGGTAAGGGAAATGCATTGTAAGCTAAGTTGGGGAGAAAATAGCTCATTATTCATAGCATAGTGTCACACACTCGGTAGGCTTTCAACAATATAATTGATGATGATGATGATGTGACAGTCTTCTGTGTATTTCTCTTTAGTCCTTGACATTATAGCTTTCATTATTCTGCCTACATGTAACAAAGTAAACTAGAGAATTAGTCATATAAACTGGAATTTCAGAAGGAAAAAAGATGTCAGATTTCAAAAGAAGATTCCTTCTTCTGGATTTCTCCTCTATTCAAAACCACTCTCCCTGACAGCATTTCTCTTCATTATCCCTTTATAGAAATCATCCCTGATTGTAATGAGCTCTGTCTCCAATTTTTTGTGACAGGCATCTGAGAATTATGGCACTGGCATTTACCCTCTTGTTCACTTCAAACTGTTCCTTCTGTTCTTGGAATAACTCAGAAGATATGATGTTTGAGCAATGCAGGCTTAAGGACACAGACAGTTTCCATCGATGTCAGTGGTAGTGATCTCTTATTCTGGAAAGAAAAGCTTTACACTGCATGCCATTTCTAATATAAGTATGTGCCCTCCTTAAAAGCTGAGCAAAGAGAGGACTTACAGAATTAAGGAATTTCAGAACTCACATAGACCCTGAGATTTTATCCCAATCTTTTTATTTTATATATTACGAAACCAAGTCTACAAGAAATTCTAGCTGGGCGCGGTGGCTCACGCCTATAATCCCAGCAGTTTGGAAGGCTGAGACGGGTGGATCACGAGGTCAAGAGATCGAGACCATCCTGGTCAACATGGTGAAACCCCGTCTCTACTAAAAATACAAAAATTAGCTGGACATGGTGGCGCACGCCTGTAGTCCCAGCTACTTGGGAGGCTGAGGCAGGAGAATTGCTCTAACCCAGGAGACAAAGGTTGCTGTGAGCTGAGATCCTGCCATTGCACTCCAGCCTGGGTAATAAGAGCAAAACTCCGTCTCAAAAAAAAAAAAAAAAAAAAAAAGAAAAGAAAAGAAAGAAAAAGAAAAGAAAGAAATTCTATGTGCTCAAAGCCTCACATTTATTGCATTACCAACATTCTTCTTCTATACATCATAAAAAGCCAATTAACGCATCAATTTTGTAAACAGTCCTACTCTTCAGCATAAATCGGTTTGTGTGAAGTTGCTTAATATAGAAAATACAATTTAAAGGTTGGGTTTTTTAAAAAAGGAAGAAAAATGAGCCACCCAGCTTATTGCTGACAATGGCCTACTTTGGCCAATGATATGTAAGAAGCAGGGGCTGGCACTGATTGCCACTCAACCGTTTCTCTCATAGCATTTGTCCTGGGCCTTTCTCAGGGAAACTGAACAATAGAGCATAGACCTTGGGAAATTGTTTCTTACTTTTGTGGATTTGTCCACATAAGTTTTTGAAAGATACAATCTATAAACATGATACAATAAGACTTTTACAAATTCTTTAGCAAATTTAAGCTCTTCGTATGGCATGTTTCTTTT
>NW_022444584.1:0-3173 GCF_009761245.1 Sapajus apella
TTTTTAAGGAGATGGCAAGGTAGGCTATAGTGGACAGAGAACCTTGGGGGAAGTAAGGCCTTCCTTAGCTGTTGTCCTGTCTTTGTGGACTGGATCTGTTGACTGTCCATCTTTATAACTGCTGCAAGTGCTTAGTGCAGGACCAAGTGTACCAAAAATGCCCAGTCCATGTGCACCTTTCTCAGCTTCAGTTTCCTCTTCTGAAAACTGAGATCTTGGATCACTAATGTCTTCCAGCTGTGACATTCTCTAATCCTAGGAGGGAGATATCATTCAGTCACCGGTCTGATTTTTTTACTCCTACCTTGTTCCTAGTAGTGGAACCATAATCCTTCAGAAGTGGGGCTACTCTGGACATGATAATGGCCTTTTTAGGGAAGACTAGATGTGGCTTGTGGGAGGAGGGACAGTAACTGTGGAAGAAAATTTAGATTAGAGACCAGTATGACTCAGTATAGGCAAGGTAGACGATCTGCAGCTTCATGAAAGAAGCCTGCGCTTAATTCTGTAACCTAGGCAGGTTCTGAGTTTGACTTAAAAGATGTGACATCCTTGATGCCAAGAGACCCAAGAAGAAGTTGGAATGCATTTCAAGTAAGCAGTAAATATTTTTAGAGGGCATATGAAAGATGTAGCAGTAAACATCACAGATGCTCGGGAGCCTTACAGTCTGTCAGGGGAGGCAGGCTTTGCACAAATAACAGTCAATGACAAGAAGGTGACAATCACAAAAGCCCAGCTTGCTGCAAAGGACAGGATCCTGTGGGAGCATATATCATAGAAGGACTTGGGTTTGCCCTGCAGGGGTCAGGGAACAGTGCCCATTGGGGGTCAGTGGGTATGTGGCGGAAATGTCCCAGACAGATCATTCAGACTTTTTTTTTAATGTTTTATTTAAGACAGGGACTCTGCAGTTTCTTTCTTTACTTCAGTTAAGAAGGCAAAGACTCTTGCATAATTAGCAAATGATCAGATTACCGCTTGATGATAGTGCCTCCATTCTGAGAAGCAGAGGACTTTGCAGTGTTGAGTTAAGGGGAATGGAGATGTCAAGAGAAGGTCTGGCCCTGTGTGTCTGTGTGTGTTGAGGGGGGCTCTGTAAGCCAAAGCAGTGTGTGTCAGCCAGCTAGGCTGACTCCTTTTAGGTTCAAGTAGAGTCTGGGAAAGTGAACTCTTTCCCCTCCTCCCACTCCTGTCAGTTGGGACTGAGAGAAATGCCTTTGGTCTTTGAACCAGCCTGCAGGAGGCCAGGTGTCAGGGGAGAGGGAAGTCTGAGTTTTGGCAGTGGACTCTTTGGCAATGTCTGCTCTCTGACTTCTCTGGAGATTGCTGCTTCAGAGAAGCATCAGGGCCAGGCCAGGGCGCTTTGGATACTCCCTGCTGAGCCTCTCCTCTTGTCCCTGGTCCTTCCTCTTAGGAAATGGTGTACCCTCAATCTATCAGCTTCCTTATGTCTCTTCTGCCTTAATGAAAAATCTAAAAATTAACCACCACTCTTCCTTCCCCATCTTGGTCCCTCCTACCTCCTTTCTTGAACTCAAACTTCTGGCCTCCCAAAGTGCTGAGATTACAGGCCTGTGCCTGTCTCCACCTCCTTTCTCTCTTCTTTCTGGTGGTTCTTCCCATCTTTGGGGGCTTCCTTTTCTCGGCTTCTTTTTTCTTTCTTTCTTTTTGAGATGGAGTCTTATTCTTGTTGCCCAGGCTGGAGTGTAATGGCACAATCTCAGCTTACCACAACCTCTGCCTCCCAGGTTCAAGTGACTCTCCTGCCTCATCCTCCTGAGTAGCTGGGATTACAGGCTCCTGCCACCATGCCTGGCTAATTTTTATATATTTTTTTAGTAGAGATGGGGTTTTGACATGTTGGCCAAGCTGGTCTCAAACTCCTGACCTCGTGATCCGCCCGCCTCATCTTCCCAAAGTGCTGGGATTACAGATGTGAGCCACTGCGCCTGGCCTCTTTTTTTTTTTTTTTTTTTGAGATGGGGTCTTGCTCTATTACCAAAGTGGAGTGCAGTGGCTGGATCTCAGCTCACTGCAACCTCCACCTCCTGGGTTCAAGCAATTCTCCTACCTCAGACTCCTGAGTAGCTGGGACTACAGGCATGCACCACCACACCCAAGTAATTTTTGTATTTTTAGTAGAGACTGGATTTCACCATGTTGGCCAGGCTGGTTTTGAACTCCTGACCTCAGGTGATCCGTCTGCCTCGGCCTCCCAAAGTGCTGGGATTACAGGTGTGAGCCACTGTGTCCCCCCTCGGCTTCTTAAATGTCCTGATTTTTCAGGGTTTGTCTTCAGCTCTCTCCTCTTCCCATTCTATGTGTTCTCACTGGAAAACTTTATCATAAATCACCTCAGTGCTGCTGACTCTGTTTTTTCCTTCTAGCTCTGACCTCTGTGTTTTCTTTCAAGCCTGAGTACCCATAGGCTGGTGGACTTCTTATTCAGCAAATACTTGAATATTGTGCTAGGCACTGGGGTGACACTGGTGAGCAAAATGAACATACCACCTCACTTCGCAGGTGAATTATTTCAGTTAGTTAAAGTGGTATTTTCTTTTTTATTTATATATTTTATATATATATATATATCTTTTTCTTTTTTCCATTATCAAATCAGTGGTATTGCATAAGGTGGCATTTTCAAGAAAAAGACAAAATAATCTAGTAGTAGAAGTTATAGAAGTAAACCTGAAAATTATCTGTATGAAAATATAAAAGGACAAATAGGTATTATTTAGTGAAGAAAGGAAGGACTAGCTTTTGAGTATGGTGTTTGGAAAGGACCTGCAACAAGAAGCAGCCTATTGCATTTAAGAAAATCCCCTGACCAAAAAAAAAAAAAAAAAAAAAGAAAAGAAAAGAAAAAATCTCCTGGCAGGACCAGGGATGCTGGTTCACACCTGTAATCCCAGCACTTTGGGAGGCTGAGGCAGGCAGATCCCTTGAGCTCAGGAGTTGAGACCAACCTGGGCAACATAGGGAGAACCCTGTCTCTACAAAAAAAAATACAAAAATTAGCCAGGAATGGTGGCACAGATCTGTGGTCCCCGCTAGTGGTCCCAGCTACTTGGGAGACTGAGGTCAGAGGATCGTTTGAGCCTGGGAGGTGGAGGTTAGATTAGTGAGCCATGATCATACCATTGTACTCCAGCCTGGGCAACAGAGCA
>NW_022444585.1:0-3173 GCF_009761245.1 Sapajus apella
GCTTGATGGGGATAGCATTGAATCTATAAATTACTTTGGGCAGTATGGTCATTTTCATGATATTGATTCTTCTTAACCATGAGCATGGAATGTTTTTCCATCTGTTTGTGCCCTCTCTTAATTTCCTTGAGCAGTGGTTTGTAGTTCTCCTTGAAGAAGTCCTTTACATCCTTTGTTAGTTGTTGTATTCCTAGGTGTTTTATTCTCTTTGTAGCAATTGTGAATGGGAATTCTTCCTTGCTTTTGCTCCCTGTTTTTCTGTTATTGGTGTATAAGAATGCTTGTGATTTCTGCACATTGATTTTGTATCCTGAGGCTTTGCTGAAGTTGCTTATTAGTTTAAGGAGATTTTGGGCTGAGACAATGGGGTCTTCTAAATATACAATCATGTTGTCTGCAAATAGAGACAATTTGACTTCCTCTTTTCCAAATTGAATACCCTTTATGTCTTTTTCTTGCCTGATTGCTCTGGCTAGAACTTCCAATACTATCTTGAATAGGAATGATGAGAGAGGGCATCCTTGTCTAGTGCCAGATTTCAAAGGGAGTGCTTCCAATTTTTGCCAATTCAGTATGATATTGACTGTGGTTTTGTTATAAATAGCTTTTATTATTTTGAGATACATTCTGTCCATACCTAATTTATTGAGAGTTTTTAGCATAAAGGGCTGTTGAATTTTGTTGAAGACCTTCTCTGCATCTATTGAGATGATCATGTGGTTTTTGTCTTTGGTTCTGTTTACATGATGGATTACATTTGTTGATTTGGGTATATTGAACCAGCCTTGCATCTCTGGGATGAAGCCTACTTGATCATGATGGATAAGCTTTTTGATGTGCTATTGCATTCAGCTTGCCAGTATTTTATTGAAGATTTTTGCATCGATATTCATCATGTATATTGGCCTGAAGTTTTCTCTTTTAGTTGAGTCTCTGCCGGGTTTTGGTATCAGAATGATGTTATGAACTGGCAGCCAACAGAATGGGAAAAAATTTTTGCAACCTACCCATCTGACAAAGGGCTGATATCCAGAATCTACAAAGAACTAAAACAGATTTACAAGAAAAAAACAAATAAACCCCTTCAAAACTGAGTGAAGGATATGAACAGACACTTTTCAAAAGAAGACATATATGAGGCCAACAAAAATATGAAAAAATGCTCATCATCACTGGTCATTAGAGAAACGCAAATCAAAACTACATTGAGGTATCATCTCTCCTCAGTTAGAATGGCGATCATTAAAACATCTGGAGACAACAGATGCTGGAGAGGATATGGAGAAAGAGGAACACTTTTACACTGTTGATGGGAGTGTAAATTAGTTCAATTAGTGTAAATTGGTTCATTCCCTTCCAATTGTGGAAGAGAGTGTGGCATTTCCTCAAGGATCTAGAAATAGAAATTCCATTTGACACAGCAATCCCATTACTGGGTATATACCCAAAGGATTATAAATCGTTCTATTATGAAGACACATGCACATGTATGTATGTTGATTGTGGCACTGTTTACAATAGCAAAGACCTGGAACCAACCCCAATGCCCATCAATGATAGACTGGACAAAGAAAATGTGACACATATACACCATGGAATACTATGCAGCCATAAAAAAACGATGGGTTCGTGTCCTTTGTAGGGACATGGATGAATCTGGAAACCATCATTCTCAGCAAACTGACAGAAGAACAGAAGATCAAACACTGTATGTTCTCGCTAATAGGTGGGTGTTGAACAGTGAGAATGCATGGGCACAGGAAGGGGAACAACACACACTGGGGTATGTTGGGGGTGGGGGCTAGGGGAGTGCCAGCGGAGGGCAGGGAGGTTGGGGAGGGAAAACACTGGGAGAAATGCCTGATGTAGGTGATGGGGTGGGGATGGAGACAGCAAACCACCATGGCATATGTGTACCTATACAACAATCCTGCAAGATCTGCACATGTACCCCAGAACTAAAAGTATAATAAAAAATAAAAAGAGAGAAATATTATATGTTGAACTATAAGCTGGTGTGATGGTTATTGATTTTAAGCTGGAGGGCTCCCAGTTGTTAAGTTTATTCATAGGCACTGCATTCTGAATCAATGAAATACATTTGAGGTAATCTGATCTTGAATACTTTCGAACTAGCAGCACTGTACAAACGCTTCTTAGTCTTTCTTCATTTAGGCATGCCTCTAATACTTACTCAGCAAATATATATGGTCTGAAGACGTAGAAATTATTTTCCTGCCTTCAAGGAGCTCTTAGTGTATTAAAAAGAGAGATGGCAAACAAATAATTGTGATAAGTGTCACAAGAGAGACAAGCCACCTGCGTGCTACCACCCACACAGGTAGCACAGGCACAAAGGAGAGACAAGTTTTACTTCCTTGGGAGGTGAGGGAAGGCTTCTCTGAGAAGTGCTGAAGAATGAGCATAGGAGTTGGCCAGGCTGACGGGGCTAAAAGACTGAAATAAAAACCTTAACAGTACTCCCAACACAGACACACATGCACCGCACACACGGGGAGAAAGAGTGAGAGAAAAGAAAAGGTGATTTACATTATTAGAAATAGGAAAATGATCATAATTACAATAAATACCTTATCAACATCATATGAAAATATTTATGAATAATAACTGTGGGTGAAATTTAAAATGTTATAAATGATATACCACTAGAAAAACCTGCAGATCAAAATAATTTCATATGTGCATTATATTTAATTTCCAAGGAACCAGTATGTCCTACGTATTTCAACTGTTTCTGAGCATCACATGATGAAGAGCTTCTGAATTAATCTTATTAAGAAATAAGATGTCATTAATGGTAAAATCTCATACATGTCATTTTCATACAAAGTTGTATAGGCTGATCTCATTTATTTATGCAGAAACAATAACGTAAACCATACAATTACATTCTGTGCTGAAGTAAAAGATTAATATATAATGATAAAGTATAGTCTATCCCAAGAATCCAAGCATTGCCAAACTCTAGAAATAGGTTAACATGATAGAGGCGGTATTTATAGTGGTGCTTAGTGTAGGCTCTGGAACTAGACTGCTGGCTGTGAATCCCATTATGTCACTCAAAGCTGTGTGACCTCTGTATGACCAGTGTCCTCGTTTCAAAGTTGAAGATAATGATATGGAGTACCTCAATAAATTAATAATATAAAATG
>NW_022444586.1:0-3173 GCF_009761245.1 Sapajus apella
CCACCGTCTCCATGCCATGACCTCTCCTCACCCCTCCACCCTCTCCATGTCGTGGCCTCTCCTCACCCCTCCACCCTCTCCACATCGTGGCCTCTCTTCACCCCTCCACTCTCTCCACGCTGTGGCCTCTCCTCACACCTCCACTGTTTCCATGCTGTGGATCTCCTCACACCTCTGCTATCTCTGTGCCGTGGCCTCTCCTCACACCTCTGCTGTCTCCGTGCCGTGGCCTCTCCACATGTCTCTGCTGTTCCTGCAGTAGGAACTGTGACAATGCCTCGGGTTTTCTTTGTTGTTCATGACCTTCACATTTGGAAAGATGTTAGCCAGTCGCTTTGTAAAATATTCCTCAATGTGTGCTTGCTTGATGTTTTCTCCTGGTTAACATGATGCATTTTGGGCAAGGATGTCATAAAAGCAGTGAGGAATGATTTCCAGCACATTGTATCTGGAGGCGTGTGACCTAGCCATGCCTTGCCCCGGCGAAGCTGGCTGTGATTGCTTGGCGAGTTCTCCTAGGGTTACGATGTTCCTACCTCTCCCTGCGCAGTTAGTAAATAGCTCAGGGAAGCAGAGGTACTGTGAAATTATTTAAATATCCTAATCCTTTTAAACGTTTGCTCACTGATTTTAGGATTTCAGGGTGGATTGTCTACCACAGTTACTAGTGTGGTTTTCTATTTCCTCATTTATTTTGCATTTAATCGGAAATTACAGTAAGGAAGAATCTCCAAATTCTAACTGGAAATTCTCCATAAGGACGCTCTGTTCTTCCCACTTGTTATTTTATTTCCACATTGGACCTCAGAACATTAGACTGATCTTACCAAGAATTCACATGGTGCCATGTATAAAGCTTGCCTGAAAATGTCCATTGGAAGTAAACCTTTACACTGGGGCTTACTTAGGAAACCTTTGTGGGTCTGGCATCATTTTATTTTCTCTTTGAATTCATGACATTTGGCCCATGATGTGTCCACCTCAATGGGCTATTTTAAGACTGTTGACCCCTCAAGACAGTATCTTGTGATTCAACATCAGGGACTAATCAAGTCTTTGAAATAATAACATAGGATCAGTATAAATTCACATATTTAAATATAGACAGTGATAAAAGTTCAGAGAAAACAAACACTTATTAGTGGAAGCTACTAATTCAAAAATGCTGGAAGACAGTGAAGACTTGGAGAAAACGTGGTTTTGTGCGCTCCGCGTCCTCACTCTTCCGTCTTTCTGAAACGTGGCACGTGGACATTAAAGGAGGAATTTGCAGAACGGGATGCTTCGGATGTGTGTCTTATGCATGTAAATGTTTTACTGCAGCTGGCGTTAGCCAGGAAACCAAGATGGTTCTTTCCAAGCTTCAAATCAGTTGTTTTATAGAGCACAGAGAATTTTTTATTATAACATAATTCTGTACATAAAATATCACATTAAAAGAAGAAGATAAAGTTTTGTACTTTCATTCTCCATTAATTTGACCAAAAACCATTTGCAGAGAAATATAACCAATCAGAACTCACTGCTGCGAGGCCAGCAGGACTTGAGGTCCAAGTCCGGGGTGACGGGACCCCAGGGCCACGGTGAGACATCCTGGTGGCTGCCAAGCCTGTTGTGACAGTGGGAAATGCACTCGGTGGCTGACGGCTGCCAGAGTCATGCCCGTATCAGATGCGTCCCAGGCACAGACCCTGCAGGCACCGCGACTTCATGGCTGTGGCTGCCAAGGACTCAGGACTGTGCCCCCATGCGCCCTCTCCATGGGGTGGCCCCGTCTGGACCGGCTGCCGATGCTGACTCATGCAGGTTCCTCATGCCTGTGTGGGGAGGCATGATACTGAAGGGCCGTGGAGAGACGCTGAAAGGTCCTTACCTGTGGGGCCCTCCTGGGTCTGGGCCTCTGCTCTGTGGCCCACCCTGTCCCCACGTGCTGGCAGGAGACGGCCGATCTGCCTTTGGCTCTCCCATCTCGGGGTCTGAGCCCTGGCAGCCCGGCCTATGACTGCTGGAGAGAAGACCCGGCCTTCTGAATATCCCACAGGGCTGACGAAGGCCCGGCTCCGCTGGCTCATATCACGCATGTCCTGTAAAGAGGTGGAAATGACACACGTTAGAACTGAGAAGCGTCTGCCCTGCCTGCTCCTGCTTGTTCTCCTTGGTAACTTCAGCTCATCGGACACCGTCGCAGAGAGCCTCAAACGTCTCTGCCTTTGAAAACCTGGCCGTCAGGATAATTAAAACTTCCCATCCCATTTTCCTTCTGCTTGGACGATGCATAGCACATACAGCGTCCTGGAAGACCAGGTCCTCGGGCACTGGCAGTGACCTCTGCTGTGATTCGGCCTGCGCAGAAGCCCTCACGAAGGGTTTTCAGAGCTCCACTCCTTGTATTAGGGGAATGGGTAACTACGTTCTGGACACAAATGTTTAGCTGAAGCCTTAAATCAATATTCCAGAGGATGTGCCCAGAGAATGCCAGGACCATGGCAGCTCTACGGCTGGAAAGAGGCTCTGGACAGGAAGAGAGCCCCTGCCGGAGAGGGGAGCGGAGGCCTCCTCACGCCTGCCGTCACCTCAGGGAGCCGGGCTCTCACCGCCCCACCTGCCTCCCAGAGCAGCCTCAGCGTCACGGATAGCGGAGAAGCCCAGCGATCACAGGCACGTGCTGTGAGCCGCGGAGCCGGGAAGGTGTGGCTGCCGACGGGAGGCCCAGAAGCAATGCCTTGTTTCTGTTTTAGTTTCGGGGCCGTGACCTCCTTATTATAGCACCACGCTGCTCAGAAACAAGGAACAAATCACAGCCTGTTTCTCCCCATCCCGGTGTGGAAACCAGGCACCTCCTGCACATGCTCAGTGTGTGCTGTGTGACGCCTCTGCGGCTCTCCTGGGTCTGATCCTCCCTGCAGGAGCCAGCATGCCCTTCCTGTGCCGGCAGGGAGGCTCGTGGTGCCTCTCACCTGTCACCCGCCGTCCACACACTGCCTGTCGTCCACATGCCACCCACTGTCCACACACCACCCGCCATCCACACACCACCCACCATCCACACACCACCTGCCATCCACATACCACTCACCGTCCACACACCACTCACTGTCCACACACCACCCGCTGTCCACACACCACCCGCCGTCCACACACCACCTGCCATCCACACACCACCCGCCATCCAC
>NW_022444587.1:0-3173 GCF_009761245.1 Sapajus apella
ATGGAGTTTTATCACATTGGCCACACTGGTCTCAAACACCTGGCCTCAGGTGATCTGCTCACCTTGGCCTCCCAAAGTGCTGGAATTACAGGTGTGAGCCAAAGCACCTGTCCTGTATTCTTCCTTATTAGAGACAAGAACTAGAAATTCATTTCCTTCCTTTTTCACCCTCTGCTTTTCTGGCTGTCTTCTTTTCCCCTCCATTTCCTTACTCTTCTCTTTTTCTTGGCCGAACTCTCCTTAAAGTACATTTACAAATGATCTTTAACTGGCTGCAATACTATAATAATTTAGCTACTTAAGAACCCATCTTGCCCAGGTGTGGCGGCTCACGCCTGTAATCCTAGCACTCTGGGATGCTGAGGCAGGCGGATTGCCTGAGCACAGGAGTTCGAGATTAGCCTGGGCAACATGGTGAAACCCCAATCTCTACTAAAATACAAAAAAATAGCTGGGTATGGTGGGACACACCTGTAATCTCAGCTACTAGGGAGGCTGAGGCAGGAGAATTGCTTGAACCTAGGAGATTTCAGTGAGCCAAGATCAAGCCACTGCACGGCACTCCAGTTTGGATGACAGAGCAAGGCTCTGTCATCCAAACAAAGAACCCATCTCTACCAGAGTATATCAATTCCCCCTCCTTTGTAAATGTGTATCTGCAGTGCAGGAAACAATGGCAAGGGATTTTGGAGAAAAACTAAGCATGAGGTGGGGCCCACCCTATCCCTTAGGCAGAGAAATGGGACCAATTTGGATTCTTACCTCCCGATAATCACTGATGCTTCTATAAATGTTGGTGTTAGGGATTTGACCCAGGAGAAGAATCTTCGTTCTGAAAGGAAATGCACTTGCCTTTAGGTCAGAGTTGCCTTACCTTGCCTTGGTTAACCTCCTATTACCTGAGACAAAGTACCTGTGTGAACGAACAGTGGTGATGAAGAAAGCAAAAACGACTGAGATAATTAGTCCAATATCCAGTCCCAGGAAAACTGAAGATAAGAATGTCGTCATCCAAACAGCCTTATGGAAAAGGGAATGAGGGGAAAAGGAAGATCATGAAAATGAGTATAACTGAGAAAATGATCAGTCCTGTCTCTCAATGCACCTTCACCCTCTCCCTTATACACCTGGGATTTAGAGAAATATTCATAGCCACATGGACTGGTGCCATCACAAACAATAGGGCCCTCAAGGATGCCTAGCAATTCTTGTATGCATCCCTGGTCTTCAAATGTCTCTCGAAACTTCAGTTTCCTCATGTGCAAAATAGTAATAAAGTCTACCTTATAGGCTTTGTTGAGATTAGGAATACCATTTGCAAACCCAACTAGAACACTCACCAAGTGGTAGTTGCTATTTTAAGACCTATAAGAGTTATTGCAAATCTGTACCAACTTTTTCAAGCCCCTACCCCACCACCTTCTCCATTATTTCATCTTCACACAAGAAAAATAGGCTGAAATTCTCTTAAATATCTACTTTCCTCACCACCTGCCACTTGTCAGTATCTGTACTCAACATTTCCTTATTCTTTTCCATCAGTTGGAAGCGTTCTGTCTCCTCCTGGAATAGAAACTCTATCTGCGCGCTGGACCACACACCCCTCTTAGTTCCTCAGGGATCTGGCTCCAAAAGTTACCCCCTTTCATATTTTCTGTCTCTCCTGGGTCTCCTCTCATCACATTCTATCCTCTACCTTTTATTTCTTGCTGATTCCCCTTTCTGACCTCTGGTTTTGTGCTCCAGAGAGAAGAGGGAGCTTCAGCAGTTATTCTGCCTAGCAAGACACCTCCTTCGCTTATTGGGATTGGAGAATCCTATCCTGAAATGCATTTACATGAACTGGATTAAAAGTAATTCAAATTTGCAGTGAATGACAAGCCCTTTTTGCTAGCCTTGCCGGTAACTGTAGCCACTTAATCCCTTTCATTTAATTTTGCATAGTTGGAAGGAGGTCTTGTTTTCATGTGCCAACAACCTTGACTCTCCTTTTTAAGCAAAATTCTCCTTTTTAAAGCAAAACTCTCCTTTTTAAGCAAAACTAGGCATCAAAGAGTTGTTTGTGCTCTTTAAGTCCATGGCAGATCTCTTCTGTTCTTTCTCCCCCTCTCCAGCCTCTCTTCTGCCCCCGCCTTCCTCAGCCCAGGAATCTGTACTCACACAGTCATATTGGTTCTCCCTCCACAGACTGGGTAGGTTAGAAATGGTTTCAAGGTAGGGAAGGACATTGCTCAGAATAATACCAGCCAGCACAGCCTGTGGGGAAAAGATAAATCCTAGTTCGTTTTCCCTTCGGGGTATAAAACTCACAAATCCCCACAAAGGAATCACAAAAAGTTAGCCTTGCCACTTTGGGATATTTTGCATTGATATTTTATATGAAGACCATGTCTATGTTTCAACTCATTGTCCAAGCAAATACATTTTCTCTGTATTTTTCTTTTCTCTTCCTTTTAGAGACAGGGTCTCGCTCTTGCTTAAGCTGGAGTACAGTGGTGTGCAATCTAGCTCACTGCAGCCTCAAACTCCTGGGCTCAAGACACCCTCCCCACTCAGCCTCCCAAGCAGTTGGGACTACAGGTGCATGTCACCACTCATGGCTAATTTTGTCTCTACATTTTTCTTTTTTTTTTTTTTTTGAGATGAAGTCTCACTCTTATTGCCCAGGCTGGAGTGCAGTAGCACAAACTCAACTCACTGCAACCTCTGTCTCCCAGGTTCAAGCGATTCTCCTGTCATAGCCTCCCAAGTAGCTGGGATTACAGGCATGCACCACCACGCCCAGCTGATTTTTGTATATTCAGTAGAGATAGGATTTCACTTTGTTGGTCAGGCTGGTCTCAAACTCCTGACCTCAAGTGATCTGCCCGCCTCAGCCTCCAAAGTGCTGGGATTAATAGGTGTGAGCCACCGTGCCCAGCCTGTGTACATTTTTCTTTGCCCTTCTCCATAATTTGCCAAAAACACAAGCCAAGGTCAGGGCAAGGTCAAGGCCTGACTGATTCAACTAGGAAAGCTTACAATAGCCCCTTTTAGATTCAGGTAGTTCATCACTCACATAGACAGTGAGAGGAAGAGTAACTCGAGGAAAGCGGAAAGCGAAAATCACTTGCTAACCATTGAACAAGCCCCGGGAGACAAAAACTTCTTTTTTTTTTTTTTTTCTTTTTTCT
>NW_022444588.1:0-3172 GCF_009761245.1 Sapajus apella
GAATCTGTAAGATGAACCCCTTGGCCAATTGTTAAGCTGGACCTGACCGTGTCCCATGATGACAAGCAGTCAGATCCTGAAATCCATGGCTGGGTGACTGTGGAAGCCGAATGGTTATTCTGCCGTGAGGTGCCATGGGCTTCTGTCATTTCTCCTCACCATCATGCCACAAATTAGTACTCACAGCTGAGAGTTCAGACCTCAAAGGGGCATGAAATTGAGTTCAAATACTGTGTTAAGGGACTTGCCCAAAATTATGTAACTTTTTTTGTGTAAAGGCCAAATTTATACAAATCCTCAGAATCCGAGGTCGGGGGTTGGGGTTTCGTTTCCTGTAAAGTTCATGTTCCGTCAAAAATGGCAGTATCCATGTTTCATATCAAGCAGGTCCAGGGAATTTTATGAACAATCAGATAGCATGACTTGGACAAAAGGTCATGAGTAGTAAGGGGTCCCTAGTGCATTATTAGGAAGAGCATGGTGCCCACGGGCAGCAGGAACATTGTTCTATGTATTTATTGGCCTTGTAACTGTGGTTCAGAAGTGGTAGGGATCCACAGAGGTATACCTACAGAAAGATTTAAAAGAAATAAAACTCCCAGCCTCAATGTGCTATCATCCCACCCTCAGTAACCCTGCTCAATCTCAGGCTTCATACACACATTAGGAAACTTTCCAGTTCTTTTAATCAAGAACTTTCAGATTTTAAAAACCTTCTCAGGGTTCTCTCTCCTCTGTGGCCTCTTCAGCACTGGTATTGGAAGTCATGGGTTGATTTCATCTGGCTGATGGGCTTATCTAGAAATGTCTCCTGACCCCAGGTCTATTCAGGTCTAAGCTAGCTTCTTCCCCTGTTCATATTCAGTCTCAGCTGATCACTGACTATGTAATTTCCTTTCTAATCACTTGGGTCCTACTATAACAACAAAATGACACAACATAGAGTAAATAAATGATTGGGATGCTGGCAATCATTGGACAGTTTTCCCTGTTCATTATCTTGAAGAGCATCGTGTACTCCCCCAATTCACTTTAAACAAAATAAACCTTTAGAGTGTAATTAATGGAAGTACTCACTGTTGTGGATTGAATAGTTTTTATATGTTGTTTTACCACTTTGCTTAAAGGGGCAATGTCTTTCCTTATTCTTAACCTATAGAACATACTGTACAGAGAAAATGCTTAAACAGTGTGTAATCCCAGCCCTTTAAGAGGTTGAGGCAGGTGGATCTTTTGAGTCCAGAAGTTTGAGACTAGCCAGTGCGGCACAGTGAGACCTGTGTCTACAAAGAATCCAAAAATCAGCTGGGTGTGGTGGTGTGGACCTGTCATTCTAGCTACTAGGGAGGCTGAGGTGGGAGGATTGCTTCAGCCTGAAGTTGAGGTTGCAGTGAACTGAGATAGCCCCGCTGCGCTCCAGCCTGGGCAGAGCGAAACCTTGCAAAACCTTGTCTCACAGGAAAAAAAGAAGGTGTGTGTCACTTATAACATTCAGACTCAGCTCATAAAATCCAAAAGAAACGTGGAGTTTCGAGTGTGCTAAAATGCAGCACTGAGGAAACAACTAGACAGTGGGTGGAAAAGCTTTCTCTTTCTGTTCTGTCACCGTGCACTACAGCTCCTGGTAACAGTGTGAAGACATTTTACAATTCATATTTGGATTCTCTCACAGGGCTCTTAGTATGAAGACATTTTAACACGCATATTTGGATTCTATCACAGGTTCATATTCTCTTATCTCCACCTCTCATGAATTTCACCATAAGAATTTTGTGGTAGTTTGAGGAACTCAGCACAGCTGCAAGTATTTCGCTGTAATCTGCTCTGATCTGTGTCGCTTGAAGCACAGTGTGAGCTCATGCCATTCCCTGGATGACAGGTACCACCCCAACTTAGTATTCCGACACTTAGTCATCCACGGATGCACTCCGCTGTCCCCGTGAGATAAGCTGCAATCTCAAGGCGTCTGACTAGTTCCCAGGTCACATTGCCCATTTGCAGCGATGAGATTTAGAAAAGGTGATTTCTTTTGTCAGGGTCTGTACCGCTAGAGAAGCAGTCCTTTGAACCAGAAATTTAAAAGATAAGCTACTTTAAAAAGCCTATCTGCGGCTCCTCCAAGCAGCCGACTCTGGAATTGGCTTTGATTTTAAAAGATGAGTGACAGATGTGCAGTGGTTTCCTCCACAGAATGTTCAGACCAGAACATCCCTGGAGGACCATGCCTGAAACGCAGCTAAGGCACCCGGAGGCTGAACAGAACACGGGACCTTATCAGAGAGAAGGGAAGGTCCCCACAGTCCAAACCCCGGGAGGCTCCGCCCTGACCCGCGGCCACACGTATTTGCTGCAGGACGAGCATCTGGGGAAGACTCAGCGAGGAAAATGGCCTGGCCAGGAGGGGAAGAGAGGCACACAGAGACCCGCAGCAGAGAGGGATGGGGGACCCTGCCTGCGGGAGTCGCCCGGCTGAGGCTCAGGAGGGGATGTGCAAAGCCTGAAACGCATCGATGGTGGCCGGTGATGGAAACGTGTGGGGGACCTGCCTGATGGCCACATGGACAGGTCTGAGCTCACACTTCCTCGGGAGAAAAAATAAAACTCGGTGGAATGGACACGAGACACTGGGCCGCATTCCCCAACTTGTAGAGCTGACTGAGGAAGGCTTCTGGAAACTCACGGGCGCCAGAGCTTCCAGTTGAGTCAGACTTCTCAGGGTGCTGTGAGCCCGACAGAGAGAGCCCTGGGTGTCCAGGGATGGCGGAGTCGCTAGAGGATGGAGACACCATGAAGATGGGTGGAAGTTGCCCGTCCCACGGAGAGGGAGGGATGCCCGTCAAGGTCTAATCCCCAAACCAACACTATGTGGAGCTGAGAGGAGCACGCACACGAACACACCGTTACCACACCTCGGGACACACAACCCAGGACACACACAACCCTTCACACACCTCAGGACACACACACAACTCCTCACACATCTCAGGACACACACACAACCCCTCACACACCTCAGGACACACACACAACCCCTCACACACCTCAGGACACACACAGAGCCCCTCACACACCTCAGGACATACACAACCACTCACACACCTCAGGACACACACACAACCCCTCACACACCTCAGGACACACACACAACCCCTCACACACCTCAGGACACACA
>NW_022444589.1:0-2074 GCF_009761245.1 Sapajus apella
GCACATGAAAAAGCTTATCCACCATGATCGAGTAGGCTTCATCCTGGTGATGCAAGGCTGGTTCAACATACGCAAGTCTATAAATGTAATTCACCACATAAACAGAACCAAAGACAAAAAGAACATGATTATCTCAATAGATGCTGAGAAGACCTTTGACAAAATTCAACAGCCCTTTATGCTAAAAACCCTCAATAAACTAGGTATTGATGGAATGTATCTCAAAATAATAAAAGCTATTTATGACAAACCAACAGCCAATATCATACTGAATGGGCAAAAACTGGAAGCATTCCCTTTGAAATCTGGCACTAGACAAGGATGCCATCTCTCACCACTCCTATTCAATATAGTATTGGAAGTTCTAGCCAGAGCAATCAGGCAAGAAAAAGAAATAAAGTGTATTCAAATAGGAAAGAAAGAAGTAAAATTGTCTCTATTTGCAGACAACATGATAGTATATCTAGAAGACCCGATTGTCTCAGCCTCAAATCTCCTGAAACTGATAAGCAACTTCAGCAAAGTCTCAGGATACAGAATCAACCTGCAGAAATCACAAGGATTCCTATTCACCAATAACAGACTTAAAGAGAGCCACATCAAGAATGAATTGCCATTCACAATTGCTAAAAAGAGAATAAAATACCTGGAAATACAACTAACAAATGATGTAAAGGACCTCTTCAAGGAGAACTACAAGCCACTGCTCAATGAAATAAGAGAGGACACAAACAGATGGAGAAGCATTCCATGTTCATGGTTAGGAAGAATCAATATCGTGAAAATGGCCATACTGCCCAAAGTAATTTACAGATTCAACTCTATTCCATCAAGCTTACAATGACCTTCTTCACAGAATTGAAAAAACCACCTTAAACTTCATATGGAACAAAAAGAGAGCCCACATAGCCAAGTCAATTCTAAGCAAAAAGAACAAAGCTGGAGGCATCACACTACCAGACTTCAAACTATACTACAAGGCTACAGTAATCAAAACAACATGGTACTGGTACCAAAACAGAGATATAGACCAATGGAACAGAACAGAGGCCTTGGAGGAAACACCACACATCTACAACCATCTGATCTTTGACAAACCTGACAAAAACAAGCAATGGGGAAAGGAGTCCCTGTTTAATAAATGATGTTGGGAAAGCTGGCTAACCATGTGCAGAAAGCAGAAACTGGACCCCTTCCTGACACCTTACGCTAATATTAACTCTAGATGGATTAAAGACTTAAACATAAGACCTAATACCATAAAAACCCTAGAAGAAAATCTAGGGAAAACCATTCAGGACATAGGCATAGGCAAGGACTTTATGACTAAAACACCAAAAGCATTGGCAAGAAAAGCCAGAATAGAAAAATGGGACCTAATCAATCTCCACAGCTTCTGCACAGCAAAAGCAACAGTCATCAGAGTGAATCAGCAACCAACAGAATGGGAAAAAATTTTTGCAATCTACCCATCTGACAAAGGGCTGATATCCAGAATCTACAAAGAACTAAAACAGATTTACAAGAAAAAAACAGACAAGCCCATTCAAAAGTGGGCAAAGGACATGAACAGACACTTTACAAAAGAAGACATACTTGAGGCCAACAAACATATGAAAAAATGCATATGACACTGCAGACCAGCTTCCGGCAGCACTACGATCTCCGCGTGCACCATTTCAATTGTTATCCCAGACTCGGTACAGCAATTTGTGTTTTGTGTCTTGGATATTTTTCATCAAACCCCTCCCAATAAACTTATACATTTCGAAGCAATGGACCCAAACTTCGAACGATTTGCAAGGATTGAACGGATGGCACACGATGTGTTTAATCCGTATCGTGAAATTTACGATGAAAAAAAGAAACATACAATTCAGACAAAGCTCACCATGTTTATGAAAAAACCCAACTCCGGTAACCCCAACTGCTGCCTCAGATGACGACATCAACGATCCGCAGCCAAGCACCAGCGGCCAATAAAATGTTTCATACATGTTTATATATTTTGATATGTTTTGCAATTAGGAAAATGTTTTCTAATGTATTTTTTACACCTGTATTTTGTATTTTT
>NW_022444589.1:2084-3172 GCF_009761245.1 Sapajus apella
GCACCTGTATTTTGTAATTTTGTATGTTTTGCAAATATTAAACCAGTTGTACTGGTCATGCAGTGTTTTACTTAAATGTGATGAATGTAAAAATAAGAAACAAAATGGTGTTGAGATGATACAAATGGCATAAAATGAACAAAGAAAATTATGATATATAACAATAATGAAAGAAAATTATGATAAAATATGACTTAAATATTTTTATAACATCATTTCACAGTACTGTACATATAGCCTACTCAACTTACGACCAAATCATGTTACGACCGGTCTGTTGGAACCAATCATGGTCGTAAGTTGAACACTAGCTGTATTGATTCTTCCTAACTATGAACATGGAATGTTTCTCCACCTGTTTGTGTCCTCTCTTATTTCATTGAGCAGTGGTTTATAGTTCTCCTTGAAGAGGTCCTTTACATTCTTTGTTAGTTGTATTCCTAGGTATTTTATTCTCTTTTTAGCAATTTTGAATGGCAGTTCGTTCACAATGTGGCTCTCTTTAAGTTTATTATTGGTGTATAGGAATCCTTTTGATTTCTGCATGTCGATTCTGTATCCTGAGACTTTGCTGAAGTTGCTTAACAGTTTCAGGAGATTTTGGGCTGAGAAGATGGGGTCTTCTTAGTGTACAATCATGTCATCTGCAAATAGAGACAATTTGACTTCCCTCTTTCCTATTCGATACCCTTTATTTCTTTTTCTTGCCTGATTGCTCTGGCTAGAACTTCCAATACTATATTGAATAGGAGTGGTGAGAGAGGGCATCCTTGTCTAGTGCCAGGTTTCAAAGGGAATGCTTCCAGTTTTTGCCCATTCAGTATGATATTGGCTGTTGGTTTGTTGTAAATAGTTTTTATTATTTTGAGATACGTTCTGTCAATACCTAGTTTATTGAGGGTTTTTAGCATAAAGGTCTGTTGAATTTTGTCAAAGGTCTTCTCAGCATCTATTGAGGTATCATGTGGTTTTTGTCTTTGGTTCTGTTTATGTGGTGAATTATGTTTATAGACTTGTGTATGTTGAACTAGCCTTGCATCCCCAGGATGAAGCCTACTCGATCATGGTGGATAAGCTTTTTCATGTGC
>NW_022444590.1:0-3171 GCF_009761245.1 Sapajus apella
GTACTGCTTGTTACCTGAATTCCACACTAGGCTGCGATCAAGGGTTGAATCTTTCATGATTTGCTCCATCATCAGTGTGCTTCTTATCCCAGACCGAAGGAAGCTTTTTTCTAGAGTTCTACAATTTATAGTTAGTAGACTAGAGTGGTTCTCAGTAACGCAGTCTCTGGACGAGCAGCACCCGCAGCACCTGAGAACTTTTGAGAAATGCAAGTTCTCAGGCCCCACCCTGGGCCTGATGAATCAGAAACTCTGGAGCAGGGCTTGGCAATCTGTGCTACATTCATCCCTCCAGGTGTTCAAGAATTTCTGGCATACGGTAGGTAAAAAATGTGTTTCCTTCCATAGGTCCAAAGGCAGGGATGCTGTATGTTCTGTCTTGATAGGAAATAATGACATGCAATTAAAACACAGAAATCTCTTTCCTACTCCCACCCTTTATCCAGTGTGTTTTCTTTTTATGAGTTCAATAAGAAAACACGGGAAGTAGAGATTTAGTCTAAAAAGTATGTTTATAAATATCAGTTCTCATCCAGCCTGATCTCATACAAAACCATTGACATCCTCTTACATCTAAACTTTCAAAAAAGTATCCTCACAATGTAAATATCAGGCACACGAGGAGTTCTGTAATCAAACACTAAATAGATCAGAATGTTCAAACTTACTAGAGAAGAAAAGTGAAATCGTTGTCAATATTTTCAAATTCCATTCAACTTCAACAGGAAATTTAAGTTTTGAATTTTTTTCACCTTCAGACTTCCAAGTTAATAGAATTAAAGCGCAACACTCCACTCCTTCAAAGCATCTAGCCAGACAGCATTTTACTGTATTATTTCTTGCTTTCAATGGATAGAAAGCAGACTCTCCTGGTAGGCACATTTGTATACCTGCAAAACTAAAGAATAAGAGAGAAAAAATGAAATGATCACTTACTTACTGGGAGAAAGTTTTTATAACCTCAATGACAGATGAAAAATGTTTGTATCCTTAGCCTATAAAGAACTCTTTAAACTTAGAATAAAACAAATGGTTTTCAACAGAAAATGAGCAAGGAAAAACAGGCACTTCCCACGAGAATAAAAATGGCCAACGGGCGTATAAAAAAGATTCAGAAGCACTAGAAATGCCATGAAACCATGAGATTTTCTGTATAAATGACAGCAAAGATGACACATGGAAGGGGAGCCTGGAGCTCTGTCCCTGTTAGTGGGAGGATGAACTCAGCCAATTTTCTTGCAGGATAATTTCAATATTTCTATTAAAAATCCTAAAACCTGTTTTTACATTATTTTCTTCCAGAAATTCTGCTTCAAGAACTTCAGTTCAAAAATGCTGGCTCGAGTCCATTCAAATGTATATGTGTGAAAATTCACCTCTGGGATGGGGTGGCAATGATTAACTTAATATGCATCAAGCTATTAAAAATGATGATGCCAGGGTATATTTACTGCCACAGAGATATTCACAAAATATAGTAAGTGACAAAATGCTGTATATTACGAATCACCTTTTAAAATGTTTATGTGCATAAAAAAGTATAAAAAGTAACAAACCAGAATGTTTTGAGTGCAAAATTAAAATTTTGTCCTAATATTTGTCATCCAAATGATTACAAAGAGATGTGATTTCCTTTGTAATCAGAAAGAAGTTCTTTTCATTTATTCACATTCAATCTCTTTTCTTTTTCTTATATTTTCTCCTTTATGTGTCCCATGTAGGCTGGAATCCCTGCCTCTTGATGTAAATCAGCCCATTTTTGGCAAGCGCCCTACATGAAGCTGCCCCATCTTCCTTGTGTTTCAACGGATCTGGACACATTTCTGTTCCCCACTCCTGCGCCGATCCCTGGGCAGATGAGCTTACAGCGAGGCTATAGCCAAAAGGAGGGCTCGGAAATTCCCCAGCCTGGGAGGAAAGCAGCTGGGTGAGAGGGCGAATTCTCAATTCCCGTCTTTCCCACGTGTGCCCCACCTGGGACCGAAACTTGAGAGGTGGAATCTTCCAGGAGGCAGATCAAGAGTGGTGCACATGTCTGGGCGGCCCAGGCGGGGCTCCTCCCACCCCACTCACTCCTGCCCTCTGGAACCCTGAGCGCAGTGGTAGGAGGCCTTTTCCCAGTCTGGGCGTTAGGTCAGGATGCCTCTGGCTTCCTAGCAACCACGTGGGCAGGCCTAGTTTGAAGATCCTGAAACTAGGATCACAGCAGCTGATCAAGTGAACCCAAGATGTGACTAACACTGTCTCCAATGGCCAAGTCCTTGATGATGAAGAGATTGGCTCATAGAAAGATGTCTCTGAGTGTGGCACCTCTCAGCATGGCACCTCTGACCAGACCCCTCACTCTGACCCACTAAGCACATGGGGCCAGCCTGGCTCACAGTGAGGGCTGGAGGAAGACCTCATGAAAGCCACATGACAACTGCGCTTTTTGTGCCCCTGTCACAGCTGATTCCACCCACACCATCCTCTGCCCCGGCCAGCCCAGCCCTGCCATGTCCTGCCACTGCAGTTTAGGGCTCTTTGAATGTGTGCGACAGAAAATCCACTCGAGTTGGTTTAGGTAAGAAGGGAGGTTCATTGGTCAGTAAGTTAGCCACGGGCAGGGCAGGGCACAGTTGGGGCTCAGGAACACCTGGACGCAGAGTCCCCAGCACTGTGAGGATGTACGGGCTCCTTCCCTTGTCTCTGTCTCCACCTCAGTCCGCAGATCCACTTTGTGCTCTCACAGTAACTGTCCCCACAAGGTTGGAATCGGGCCGTTGGCAGCATGAGGCTTCCATCTTCCTGGCTTTGCACCCAGGAAAGGATGGCACTCCCTTCCTTAGGTCCTATTCAGAAAATTCCAGAAGAAAGTTTCTGCTTGTTCTGGTCTGGGTTGGCTGGGTAGCTGGGACACTAAAACTGCCAAGCCCTCTGTGTCATGTGGTTGAAGTAGGGTGGGGAGACGTATCAGCCAGTTCAGGGTGCCACGCCAAAATACCACAGCCTGGTGGCTTAGACCACAAACATTGATTCAGTTATTTTTCACAGTTCTTGAGGCTGGGAAATCCAAGATCAAAGTACCAGTAAGCTGCGTCTCACTGTGAGGCCTCTTCTCCTGGCCTGTGGGTGGCTGCCATCGTGTGTGCTCACATGACCTCTACTTTGTATGCATGTGAGCAGAGAGAG
>NW_022444591.1:0-3171 GCF_009761245.1 Sapajus apella
GAATCTGTAAGATGAACCCCTTGGCCAATTGTTAAGCTGGACCTGACATGTCCCATGATGACAAGCAGTCAGATCCTGAAATCCATGGCTGGGTGACTGTGGAAGCCGAATGGTTATTCTGCCGTGAGGTGCCATGGGCTTCTGTCATTTCTCCTCACCAACATGCCACAAATTAGTACTCACAGCTGAGAGTTCAGACCTCAAAGGGGCATGAAGTTGAGTTCAAATGCTGTATTAAGGGACTTGCCCAAAATTATGTAACTTTTTTTGTGTAAAGGCCAAATTTATACAAATCCTCAGATTCAGAGGTCGGGGGTTGGGGTTTCGTTTCCTATAAAGTTCATGTTCCGTCAAAAATGGCAGTATCCATGTTTCATATCAAGCAGGTCCAGGGAATTTTATGAACAATCAGATAGCATGACTTGGACAAAAGGTCATGAGTAGTAAGGGGTCCCTAGTGCGTTATTAGGAAGAGCATGGCGCCCACGGGCAGCAGGAACATTGTTCTATGTATTTATTGGCCTTGTAACTGTGGTTCAGAAGTGGTAGGGATCCACAGAGGTATACCTACAGAAAGATTTAAAAGAAATAAAACTCCCAGCCTCAATGTGCTATCATCCCACCCTCAGTAACCCTGCTCAATCTCAGACTTCATACACACATTAGGAAACTTTCCAGTTCTTTTAATCAAGAACTTTCAGATTTTAAAAACCTTCTCAGGGTTCTCTCTCCTCTGTGGCCTCTTCAGCACTGGTATTGGAAGTCATGGGTTGATTTCATCTGGCTGATGGGCTTATCTAGAAATGTCTCCTGACCCCAGGTCTATTCAGGTCTAAGCTAGCTTCTTCCCCTGTTCATATTCAGTCTCAGCTGATCACTGACTATGTAATTTCCTTTCTAATCACTTGGGTCCTACTATAACAACAAAATGACACAATGTAGAGTAAATAAATGATTGGGATGCTGGCAATCACTAGACAGTTTTCCCTGTTCATTATCTTGAAGAGCATCGTGTACTCCCCCAATTCACTTTAAACAAAATAAACCTTTAGAGTGTAATTAATGGAAGTACTCACTGTTGTGGATTGAATAGTTTTTATACATTGCTTTACCACTTTGCTTAAAGGGGCAATGTCTTTCCTTATTCTTAACCTATAGAACATACTGTACAGAGAACATGCTTAAGGAGTGTGTAATCCCAACCCTTTAAGAGGCTGAGGCAGGTGGATCTTTTGAGTCCAGAAGTTTGAGACTAGGCAGTGCAACACAGTGAGACCTGTGTCTACAAAGAATCCAAAAATCAGCTGGGTGTGGTGGTGTGGACCTGTCGTTCTAGCTACTAGGGAGGCTGAGGTGGGAGGATTGCTTCAGCCTGAAGTTGAGGTTGCAGTGAACTGAGATAGTGCCGCTGCACTCCAGCCTGGGCAGAGCAAAACCTTGCAAAACCTTGTCTCACAGGAAAAAAAGAAGGTGTGTGTCACTTATAACATTCAGACTCAGCTCATAAAATCCAAAAGAAACGTGGAGTTTCGAGTGTGCTAAAATGCAGCACTGAGGAAACAACTAGACAGTGGGTGGAAAAGCTTTCTCTTTCTGTTCTGTCACCGTGCACTACAGCTCCTGGTAACAGTGTGAAGACATTTTACAATTCATATTTGGATTCTCTCACAGGGCTCTTAGTATGAAGACATTTTAAAACGCATATTTGGATTCTATCACAGGCTCATCTTCTCTTATCTCCACCTCTCACGAGTTTCACCATAAGAATTTTGTGGTAGTTTGAGGAACTCAGCACAGCTGCAAGTATTTCGCTGTAATCTGCTCTGATCTGTGTCGCTTGAAGCACAGTGTGAGCTCATGTCATTCCCTGGATGACAGGTACCACCCCAACTTAGTATTCCGACACTTAGTCATCCACAGATTCACTCCGCTGTCCCCGTGAGATAAGCTGCAATCTCAAGGCGTCTGACTAGTTCCCAGGTCACATTGCCCATTTGCAGCGATGAGATTTAGAAAAGGTGATTTCTTTTGTCAGGGTCTGTACCGCTAGAGAAGCAGTCCTTTGAACCAGAAATTTAAAAGATAAGCTACTTTAAAAAGCCTATCTGTGGCTCCTCCAAGCAGCCGACTCTGGAATTGGCTTTGATTTTAAAAGATGAGTGACAGATGTGTAGTGGTTTCCTCTACAGAATGTTCAGACCAGAACATCCCTGGAGGACCATGCCTGAAACGCAGCTAAGGCACCCGGAGGCTGAACAGAACACGGGGCCTTATCAGAGAGAAGGGAAGGTCCCCACAGTCCAAACCCCGGGAGGCTCCGCCCTGACCCGCGGCCACACGTGTTTGCTGCAGGACGAGCATCTGGGGAAGACTCAGCGAGGAAAATGGCCTGGCCAGGAGGGGAAGAGAGGCACACAGAGACCCGCAGCAGAGAGGGATGGGGGACCCTGCCTGCGGGAGTCGCCCGGCTGAGGCTCAGGAGGGGATGTGCAAAGCCTGAAACACATTGATGGTGGCCGGTGATGGAAACGTGTGGGGGACCTGCCTGATGGCCACATGGACAGGTCTGAGCTCACACTTCCTCGGGAGAAAAAATAAAACTCGGTGGAATGGACACGAGACACTGGGCCGCATTCCCCAACTTGTAGAGCTGACTGAGGAAGGCTTCTGGAAACTCACGGGCGCCAGAGCTTCCAGTTGAGTCAGACTTCTCAGGGTGCTGTGAGCCCGACAGAGAGAGCCCTGGGTGTCCAGGGATGGCGGAGTCGCTAGAGGATGGAGACACCATGAAGATGGGTGGAAGTTGCCCGTCCCACGGAGAGGGAGGGATGCCCGTCAAGGTCTAATCCCCAAACCAACACTATGTGGAGCTGAGAGGAGCACGCACACGAACACACCGTTACCACACCTCGGGACACACAACCCAGGACACACACAACCCTTCACACACCTCAGGACACACACACAACTCCTCACACATCTCAGGACACACACACAACCCCTCACACACCTCAGGACACACACACAACCCCTCACACACCTCAGGACACACACAGAGCCCCTCACACACCTCAGGACATACACAACCACTCACACACCTCAGGACACACACACAACCCCTCACACACCTCAGGACACACACACAACCCCTCACACACCTCAGGACACACA
>NW_022444592.1:0-3171 GCF_009761245.1 Sapajus apella
TCCTGAGTAGCTGGGATTACAGGCACGCGCCACCATGCCCAGCTAATGTTTTGTATTTTTAGTAGAGACGGGGTTTCACCATGTTGACCAGAATGGTCTCGATCTCTTGACCTCGTGATCCACCCGCCTCGGCCTCCCAAAGTGCTGGGATTACAGGCTTGAGCCACTGCGCTAGGCTTATAATGTTTTAAGAAAGTTTAAAAATTGGGTTGGGCCATATTCAAAGCTGTCCTGAGCTGCATGTGGCCCCGCAGGCCACAGGCTCGACAAGCTTTATCTAGATGTAGCTTTATCATAGATGCTGACATTCTGAACCAAAGGGGCACCGGGAGGGGACAGAAAGCAAAGCACAAATCTAGGAGCTATTTGCAAACTAGAATCAACAGAGCTTAGGGACTGATCTGATTCTGGAGGTGCAGAAGAGGGGGCATGTTGAGATACTTCCTTGGTTCCTGGCTTGGGTAACAGGGTGGCTGGTGAAATATTACCAAGAGAAGAGATCAAGACGAAAAGCAGTTTGAGGTGTGGAGATGAAGGGCAGGAAGGAGAAGAATGAATTCTGATTCGGATGTGATGAATTTGAGAAGCTGCAAGTCCCGTCAATGGAAGGCCTGAGCGGCAGCTGGATATTCAAGCCTGCAAGAAACAAAACTGGGGTGGGGGGGACTCACTTACTGCCTCACCTTCAGCATGTGTCTCAGCCTCAGAGTCTTTACCTGAAAAATGGAACAGCAGTTTTGTCTGTGATTCTCAGGAGCACAGAAACCGGGAGGTCGGGGAAGGCCCAGGCCTGAGGTTTCCATCGCATAACAGAGGGTCCCAGGCCCACCAAAACCTTCAGCTGTACGTATCTTTTCACCAGAATGAGTTGCAAATGCTTGTTCCAAGGTCCCCAAAGTGGGACTGAAGGTAACTCACCAAAGCAGTGCTCAGTCAGCCCTGATGGTATCACTGAATCTCAAAGTCAGCTCATGCTCAGGCACCATCTTTAAAGAGCCAAACCATGAGTCCCCGAAAGGGAGTTGGTGGGAGTCCCTCCTCTCAGCAGCCCGCAGTGGGCACCATTTAGCCTCGAGGAATGGGGGTGGGCTTTCAGGACACCTTCTCTGGAGCCAGAGACTCTCAGCAGCCCCCTCCACGCCTCATCCCCTTCTGGACTCCAGCAGAAATAATATATATTCTTTACTGGATTTATTAAGTATAAGAAGTTTTAAAACACCTTTATGCTTCAAGTAACATTATTAGAACAATTGAATATTTATATGCCAAGAAATAAATAAAGTTACCATATAAAACAATTAACTTGGAAAGAACCGCAAACATAAATGTAAGCCTTAAAACTACAAATCTTTTATTTATTTATTTTTTAAAGATGGGGTTTCACCTTGATGGCCAGGCTGGTCTTGAACTCCTGACCTCAGGTGATCCACCCACTTCGGCTTCCCAAAGTGCTAGGATTACAGGCATGAGCCACCGTGCCCGGCAAAACTACAAATCTTAAAAAATAAAATGCTGGGGAAAATCTCTGTGATCTTGGGTTAGGCAAGAAATTCTTAGAACACAAAAAGCACAAACTTTTTTTTTTTTTTTTTTTGAGACAGGACCTTGTTCTGTCATTCAGGCTCTAGAGTACAGTAGTGCAATCAGAACTCACCGCAGCCTCAATCTCCCAGCCTCACACAATTCTCCCACCTCAGTCTCCCAAGTAGCTGGGACTGTAGACGTGAGCCACCACATCTGGCTAATTCTTTTTTTTTTTTTTAAATATGGGGTCTCATTATGTTGCCTAGGCTGGTCTCAAACTCCTGGGCTCAAGCAATCCTCCTGCTTCAGCCTCCCAAAGTGTTGGGATTACAAGCGTGAACCACCATGCCCAGCCATATTTTTAAAATTTTATAAATTGAACTTTATCAAAATTGAAAACATTTGCTCTCCCAAAGATTCATTTAAGAAAATAAAAAGTAAAGTTATAGCCTGGGATAAAGAATTTGTAAAATTTACCTGATAAAGGATAGTATCCAAAATCTATAAAGAATTCTTACACTTAGAAATTAAAAAGTAAAAATGAACAAAAAGAAAGTAAATCTGGCTGGTGACGTGGCTCACACCTGTAATATCAACACTTTGGGAAGCTGAGACAGGTAGATCACTTGAACTCAGGCGTTCAACTCAGCCTGGCCAACATGGTGAAACTCTATCTATACTAAAATGAATACAAAATTTAAATAAATAAATAAATAAATTGCCGGGCACGGTGGCTCACGCCTGTAATCCCAGCACTTTGGGAGGCTGAGGTAGGCAGATCACCTGAGGTCAGGAGTTCGAGACCAGCCTGACCAATATGGTGAAACCCCATCTTTAAAAATAAAATAAAATAAAATAAAAATAAAAATAAATTACAAAAAGTAAAATACAAAACTTAGCTGGGCATAGTGGCAAGCACCTGTAATCCCAGCTCCTCAGGAGGCTGAGGCAGAAGAATGTCTTGAACCCAGGAAGCGGAAGTTGTGGTGAGCCAAGATTTCACCACTGCATTCCAGCCTGAGGGACAGAGCAAGACTCTATCTCAGAAAAAAAAAAAAAAAGAATTCTCACATTTAATAATAAGGAAACAAACAACTCCATTAAAAATTGGTAAATAGGGCGGGCGCGGTGGCTCAAGCCTGCAATCCCAGAACTTTGGGAGGCCAAGACAGGCAGATCACCTGAGGTCGGGAGTTTGAGACCAGCATGGAGAGGCCATGATGATCTCTAAGCCTGATCGACGTGGAGAAGCCCCATTTCTATTAAAGATATAAAATTAGCCAGGCGGGGTGGCACATGCCTGTAATCCAACTATTGGGGATGCTGAGGCAGGAGAATCATTTGTACCCAGGAAGTGGAGGGTGCAGTGAGCCAAGATCGCACTATTGCACTCCAGCCTGGGCAATAAGAGTGAAACTCCGTCTCATACCTTGCACCATACAAAACAATTACTTTTTTAAAAAGGGTAAATATTTGAAGAGACATTTCACCAAGGAAAATATGTGGATGTCAAATGAGCACATTAAAAGATGTTCAACATCAGTAGTCACTGCACACCTATGTGGGTGACTAAACCAAGGAAAGAAAGGAAAACAACCCTGCCAATATCAAGTGCTGGCGAGAATGCAAAGCACTGGAACTCTCATG
>NW_022444593.1:0-3171 GCF_009761245.1 Sapajus apella
AAGATTATGCATATAAAGTACTTAAAATGCTGCCTAGCCCTCTTTAAAGACTCAGCAGAGCTAAGCTGTTCATTTTATTTTGATGATAGGGCCTTATTATTTGCCACTTAGGAATGGGGATTGATTAAGGCAGAGCTCCTTCTCTCAGGCTCTGATTATTTAGGCAGTACTTATGTAAACACATATTTCTACAGAGCACATATAGAGCAATCTCTAGCTCAAGCTGTAACTCACGATAATTTTCACGAGGATTATTTTCAAGATTTGATTTTCTGATTGTATATATATGTACAATTGTCCTGAAACCCAATTTAGAGCTTAAATTTATGCACGTTTCATTTGGCATTATGTCTGTCCTGGATTCTTTGATCTATTTCAAAAGTTATCATGTTTGTCCACAAATAACAATGTGTTCATTCAGGTCATTGATAAAAAATGTTAGATTTAGTAGAACCAAGGTGATATTGCAACATGTTCTATGTAAGATAATCTGACTTGAAAATCTTCACATGCTTTCAACAAAAAGAAGCAAATTTAATGTGGCATGAGCCATCGCTCTTGTGGTTCATCAGATCGTTAGAGTCTTTTCTAAGGGTGAATGATCTTTCATGTTTGCTGACTCCTCCAGATGTTTCCTGGGTATCAAGGCCGTGGGTTAATTTGTAGTTTTTTATAATCTGGAGACTGCCGCATCATTTGACTCTTTGCAAAATTTTGATGCTCTGGAATTTTGCTAGGATTTTCCACAGGTTATTGCTGTAAGATTCTGCTTACACTTCCCACAGTATGATTATTTGTGGCTGAGATAATTGCACTTATTTGAAGAACTTGTGGGGTTTTTTTTTGGTACACGTTCACAGATGGCCTCAAGCCCAGCTCCCTTTTAAAAATAGCCAATATTTACACTATGTTTTTTAATTGCTAAAACTAGTGCATATTTTTTAAGATCCATTTTTCTTGATACTATACCGTCAAGTTTTGACTGAAGAAGATGACATTATCTTCTTCCCACCCTTTGTCATGAAAGAAATCATTTTTGATGGGAAGAAATGATAGGTTTGGTGTGTGTGTCTCTCAACAAACTAATATCTTTCACTTCAGTAGAGCAGTGTGTCCTAACTCTTCCCATGACAGCCAAGTAGAATTAGATGCATTAAAACTCATCATAAGAAAGTTAGGGTTACAATATAAAATGTTTACATATGCATGAAAACATTAAATACGTGCCTTATAAAGGACTGAGTCAAATAAGAATTGAATGAGGTGACTTTTTAGAAATCATTATTTTGTCACTACGTTTTATAGACTAACATAATTTTAAAAGTAAGAAAGATATTAGCAGGCACCCAGTTAAGGATTCTTATTTTTCAGTGGACAAAACGGAAACCCAGAGAGGGGAAATAACGTTCCCCCAAATCACATGGTTTTGGTGGTGAGAAGAGCGATGTCACTTTCAGTATTTTGACTACTTGCTCTTGTAACCCAAAAGCTTACTGTGTGGCAAGACCTGTTTTCCTGCCTTGGCGGAAGCTTTAGTCAGTGTGTCCCATTCAATCTTATTGTGGGAGGAAAACAGGGCAAAATAAAACTTATGAAGTAATTGCTGAAGTCAGAAAAAGAATTCACGAGTTTCTCCTTTTCTTTGCTGCTTGACTTTGCAGAATGACCTGTGGGATGAAAGGAATAAAAGATACATCCCAGTAGCACCATGTATAGAAGAGGCAGGATCAGGCTTGTGGCAATAGCATAATGTTCCAAGGACTTAAAGGTTTCTTCATCAATTATCATAGAAAAGCTCAGTTGTTTGTTCTGAACAAAATGAAACGATGGGCTGCAGGAACAAAATAAAAATATTGAACTCCTGAGAACTACTCAAGATATTCCTCATGACCTTAATACTGGGCACAGTAAAATGTAACAGCATGACTGGGTAACATGTTTGACTTCCTTTTCTTCTCTGTTTAAACCAACTCTGCACTCTCTTTGCCCTGTCTCTGTCACACTCTTTCTCTTCTTTTACCTGTTCAGTGCATGTTCAGAATTTATCTCTGACTTTTTATCTGCATTAGTTCTTCTGTTGTTGTTTGAGACAGAGTCTCACTCCCTCACCCAGGCTGGAGTGCAGTGGTGGGATCTTGGCTCACTGCAACCTCAACCTCCTGAGTTCAAGAGATTCTCATGTCTCAGCCTCCCAAATAGCTGGGATTACAGACACCTGCTACTATGCCCAGCTAAATTTTGTATTTTTAGTAGTGATGGGGTTTCACCAAGTTGCCCAGGTTGGTCTCAAACCTCTGACCTCAGGTGATCCGTCCGCCTTGGCCTCCCAAAGTGCTGGGATTATAGGCGTGAGCCACCGCACCCTGACCTTATTTTTATCTGCATAACTTGTTGCTCACTCAGTGCGTTCCCTTCTGCACTGACACATCTTCAAACTTGATCTCTCAAAATTCCTCCCGAAAACATTTCTTTAGTAGCTTGCCATTCTAGAGGAACAGGGAGAGGATATTCCAGTGCCTGAGAGCTGTGTCCCGGCTCTCAAGCGTGTTTCTCTCTTGGAATAACTGCTCCTTTAGCTTTCTAAATGGCAAGTGAGGGGGGAAAAAAAGTGCAATTTAAGCCAGCTACTGACTTTCACGATGAATTTTATGCTGTTAAAAAAAAAATCCTGGTTCCTAAGCCATTATGTAAAATGAGTAATTTTTATGTCCTCATTAGCAAGTAGGTAGCAAAATTTCAAGGTGAGCGCACCTATAGCAAGTATATCAAGTGCTTATTTTAAAAGTCTGTTTCAGAAGTAGTTATATTTTGGATACTGAGTTTATATGGCCCCTTTCCTTTTTATATTTATATTTTCTCCTTAAACAGCATTGACAATTGCACTTAAGTTGCAAATAATAGTGAAGAACGAGTTTTTCTTTTCTTTTTGATATACTTAGCGCAGCAATAATATTGGGTGTATTGAAAATGGCAACAGTTTAGTTTAATGATGTGCATTTATTCTCATATCTCTATGGTCAAGTAATTGGTGATAACTATATGACATAGATATTTTGCAGAAATTTGTTATTCAATCACATAAAAAAGCAGTGCCTTCCTCAATCAAAAGACATAGAAGCAAAAGGAAGTACACAACCCAGTGGATTTTATTGTTCATAGCTTCTCTCCAGT
>NW_022444594.1:0-3171 GCF_009761245.1 Sapajus apella
AAAAAAAAAAAATCATGATACTATCCATACCTGCTAACATTTACTATGCCACGGGCTCTCTAACAAATGCTTTGTTTATAGTTAATTCTTTTAACAAACCCAGTGCTCTGGTTCCTGCCTGCTTTTCCCACTTTAATATCTGCCATTTTACTCCTCACTCATGACTCTGTAGGTACACTCGACTGTTTCTGTTCTAGGAACACCAGGCTTTCTCTTAGCTCTAGGCCTTTACAACTACTACTCCCTTTGCCTGAAATATCTTTCCCAGGGCTGTCTCTCTCTGATCCTCAGGGCCCAGCTTATGTGTCATCCGCTCTTCTAAAAGAATTGCTGAAAAGTCTATGCTCGAGAGAGATAAAGCATAAGATGGGAAAAATGAATCTTAGGAAGTATGTGAAGTCACAAAAGACAGGAGTTTGAATCAAAGCTTTGGCATTTATTAGTTACATGACTATTCTCCACTCTCATTCTAAAAGAAAAATCAGTGTTTCAGCTTCTTCATCTATAATAATGGGGCCAACACCATATACTTTGTGTAGAGTTGAAAGCATTAGTGCTAATTTAAATACCCAGCACAGTACATGCATATGAACATTCAATAAACATTGACTATACTCAGGTTTCTCTTGTTTCACGTTTCTAAAACTAATTTCATGGGTCTAATGTCATTAACTCTAAGCAGCAATCACACAATACTTCCTATTTACACTAGTGCTTTACTATTATCATTATTATTATTATTATTTTGGAGGTGGAGTTTTGCTTGTTTCCTAGGCTGGAGTCTGATGGCACGATCTCAGCTCACTGCAACGTCTGCCTCCGGGGTTCAAGTGATTCTTCCGCCCCAAAAAGAAAAAACTCATACCTGGCATTTGGACTCAGATATTCTACTTAAAGAATTATACACTTTTAAATAGAAACTATTTTGAAAGGAAAAATAATAGGGATTTAAAAATTAAGACTTGACTAGAAAACTCACCTGACTTTCTCTTTCTTTTTTAGCCACGAGTTCAAGTTCCTCTTTGGCATTACTCAGTTCTTCTTCCAGCCCTGGCACTGTGCTCAAGTCTCCTAAAATGAAAATAGAGTGCTAGCTTTAATTGCTATTAATATAATGTGATATCAGCTGCCTACTTTGAGTCACTTACTGAGGACACATTCCAATAATAAGAAAAAAATAAAACATAGACACAGGTTGTTCTTTGTAGCATTATTTATAATAGGAAAATACCACAATCATCCTGCATGCTATAATGAAAAGACTGAATGAAGTATAGTATATTCACAGATGGAACTATGTATCGCTGTAAAAAAGGAATAAGGACAATCTTTATGAACTTATATGGAGTGATTTTGAAATCCTGAGAATATGTTAAGGAAAACAAGCTACCTGCTCAAGAATACATCTAAGGCAGTAGGTTTTATATTAGGAAAAGGGGGAATAACCCAGAAATGAAACTGATTACCTTGAGGAGATGAGTGGAAACAGGAGAGGGGGGATAGGGAAAGAGATGGGACATCTGAGTATATCATTTTATATACTGGAGCTTTGAACTGTGTTAATGTTTAATTCTTAATATATAAGTCACCTTGACAATTAAAGGGAGATAAAAAACCTAAAATTAAATCCTAATATAAATAAATGAATCTATATAGTAAATAGATAATAAAACCACCTAGAAGATAAGACAAATTAATCCAAATAATTTTTGAACTCACTAACTGAACACCGTCAGTGCAAAATACCCTAACAATAAAAAGAATTACAAAAAAACATAAACATTACATAATACATTTACTGTTGATAGTGGTATTCATGTAGTAATTCAGAAACTACTTTTACATATTATAGTATCCTGCAAATGTGTAAATCTTTTGAAATATATTGATGATGTAAGTAACCAGGGCTCTCAAGGAGATACAAATATGAAATGAAGGAAAAAAGAAGCATATTGTTAAATTAGAATTACAGAAATCAGTATCAAATCTTCATATCAAATCTTCAAATACATACATATATACTTAAATATATTCACTGCTAGCTCTGTTCACTTAAAAGGGCCTAGAAGCAAAAGGTATTCATGTGGCAATAAAGACATCTTGTGCCCAGATCACAGTCTGTCAATGCCATTACCCACCAAAAGGAACCAGGGAGCTCTTTAGGATAATGGCTGATTCTGGGACTGAGGCAGGTAAAGGAAAAGGTACTCATAGAACATCTTATTGTGCTAGAAACTATGAAAGTACAAAAAACAAAAACAAAACAAACCAAAAAACCTGATGGGAATATGGCAAAGGGTCAGAGAAATAGCTTGATGAGGTTGCCACTGACTGAATCTGGGTTAATTTGAGGAGTAAAGGAAATCATGATTGAAATCAATAATATAATGATTTTTAAAGATCCATATTGATAAAAACAAATGGGGTACAGAGATAGGGAAAGGACAGCTCTTCTTTATAAAATGATAACCACAAAGAAATAAAGAAGGAATTTTTTTTTTAAAGATGGGGCTTCACCATTATGGCCAGGCTGGTCTTGAACTCCTGACCTCAGGTGATCCACCCACCTCAGACTCCCAAAGTGCTATGATTACAGGCATGAGCCACCACGCCTGGCTTAAAGAAGAAATTTTACAAACAGAAAATCATAATTTTTATTTTTGAGACTGAGTCTCATTCTGTTGCCAAGGCCGGTGTGCAGTGGGGCAACCTTTCTGCCTCCCGGATTCAAGCAGTTCTCCTGGCTCATCCTCCTGCATAGCTGGGATTACAGGCATGTACCACCAAGCCTGACTAATTTTTGTATTTTTAGTAGAGACGTGGCTTCATCATATTGCCCGGTCTGGCTTCGAACTCCTGAGCTCAAGTGATCCACTCTCCTGGGCCTCCCAAAGTGCTGGGATTAAACGCATGAGCCACCGTGCCCAGCCCTGAAAAATCACCATTTTTAAGCTACCAATGTAAGAGTTGGTTCAAGCAAGGTTCAAATGATACTACAGCCACTGAGTGAATGATTGCTGGAAAACAGAACTGTCAACATCTCAAATTCAGCCAGCAGACGACTTATATATAAAGGTGAAAATGAACCTTTTGCAATGGAGAGATTTGGCAGCTACAACTGTAACCTAATGACTAAATTTCATATCACCAAGGATGATTCAAACTGATTAT
>NW_022444595.1:0-1613 GCF_009761245.1 Sapajus apella
GGAGTCTGTGCCCCCATCCTCCCCTCCTCCACTCCCCCTGTCTGAGGGAGGCTACCACCTCCCCATCCTCCTCTCCCCCACCTCCCCCTGCATGCGGGAGCCTGTGGCCCCCATCCTCCTCTCCCCCACTCCTCCCCTTGCTGCCTCCGCTCCTGCCATGCTGCCTCCTGGCTCTTCCCCTCACAGGCGGAGCTGGGTCCTGCCTCCGGGCCCTTGCGTGTGCTGTTCCCGGGGCCTGGAAGGCTCTCTAAGCGTTCCTTCCCAGTCACCCTCCTCCACTTCCCCCACTTTATTTTCTTCAGGGCCTGATCACAATCTGTGATGAGCTTGCCAATTCACTAGCTGCGCTTTGCCTGTTTCCGCCAGAATAACAGCTCCAGGGGGCAGGAACCATCTTGGGCTCACAGTGGGCGCTCCCTCGACACTGGTTGACACAAGTAATCCGTGCCACAGGTGAGAAAGCCCAGGTTCAGCAAGGCCAAGTGCCTCACCTGAGGTTACCCTGCAAGCAAAGGACCATCCTACCCCTCAGAGGTGTGGAAGTGCGCTCTGCCCGCCTCTTGGCCCCAGAGCAGTCAAACTGACAGAAAAGTGGCTGAGCTTGGGGCTCGGGCAGGCCTGGATTCAAATCCCAACCTTGCAGCTCTGGGGACAGGAGCTGTCCCTTCTTGAAGTCTCAGGTCTCCTCTCTGTAAAATGGAACTCTTTCCTTTCTGTCTCAGAAGACACCTGGGAGGGGCTCACACCACTAGCCCAGAAAGCCCCTGGCTTCCCCAGCCCACTCTGGCCCCCCCTGGGTCCACCCAGCCCAGGCTTCCCTCACTACCCCGCCCCGCCAATGCACAGTCAAAAATCCCACAAGAAGCGAGGACTTCTGGGACACCATGACGGGCCCCCCAGGAGATTGGCCAAGCTGAGAAAGAACTCCGGTGCGGGTGTGAGGGCAGGACAGGAAAACAGCAAAGGAGAGGCTCGGGGCCATGGGAGAAAAGAGGCAGAGAAGGCCTCTCAGATTCAAATGCAAGGCGATAATTCACACCTCACATTGTCCATTCACCAGCTCTTGGGCCGGTGACTTGCCCACTCTATGCCTCAGTTTCCCCATCTGGGGAAGGGGAGTAATAAGTAGCACCCATGACCAGGTGTGATGGCTCACACCTGTAATCCTAGCACTTTGGGAGGCCGGGGTAGGCAGATCACTTGAGGTCAGGGTTTCAAGACCAGCCTGGCTAACATGGTGAAACCCCATCTCTATGAAAAATACAAAAATTAGCCAGGCATGGTGGCGCACACCTGTAGTCCCAGCTACTCGGGAGGCTGAAGCAAGAAAATCGCTTGAACCCGGGAAGCAGAGCTTGCAGTGAGCTGGGATCATGCCACTGACTCCAGCCCAGGTGACAGGGCAAGACTCCTCTCAAAAAAAAAAAAAAGTAGCACCCACATGGTTGGGATTTTAAGGATAAAGCGTGCAGGACAGCAGCTGGAACGGAGTGAGCACCCAATAAACCGCAGTCCACCCTACCCCTGACTCCCGGCTCAAAGCTCTCTGCTCAGATGCCACTTGCATCCTCCTCTACCCGACTCCACCCCTGCAAGAGGGAGTCTGTGCCCCC
>NW_022444595.1:1713-3171 GCF_009761245.1 Sapajus apella
GGAGTCTGTGCCCCCATCCTCCCCTCCTCCACTCCCCCTGTCTGAGGGAGGCTACCACCTCCCCATCCTCCTCTCCCCCACCTCCCCCTGCATGCGGGAGCCTGTGGCCCCCATCCTCCTCTCCCCCACTCCTCCCCTTGCTGCCTCCGCTCCTGCCATGCTGCCTCCTGGCTCTTCCCCTCACAGGCGGAGCTGGGTCCTGCCTCCGGGCCCTTGCGTGTGCTGTTCCCGGGGCCTGGAAGGCTCTCTAAGCGTTCCTTCCCAGTCACCCTCCTCCACTTCCCCCACTTTATTTTCTTCAGGGCCTGATCACAATCTGTGATGAGCTTGCCAATTCACTAGCTGCGCTTTGCCTGTTTCCGCCAGAATAACAGCTCCAGGGGGCAGGAACCATCTTGGGCTCACAGTGGGCGCTCCCTCGACACTGGTTGACACAAGTAATCCGTGCCACAGGTGAGAAAGCCCAGGTTCAGCAAGGCCAAGTGCCTCACCTGAGGTTACCCTGCAAGCAAAGGACCATCCTACCCCTCAGAGGTGTGGAAGTGCGCTCTGCCCGCCTCTTGGCCCCAGAGCAGTCAAACTGACAGAAAAGTGGCTGAGCTTGGGGCTCGGGCAGGCCTGGATTCAAATCCCAACCTTGCAGCTCTGGGGACAGGAGCTGTCCCTTCTTGAAGTCTCAGGTCTCCTCTCTGTAAAATGGAACTCTTTCCTTTCTGTCTCAGAAGACACCTGGGAGGGGCTCACACCACTAGCCCAGAAAGCCCCTGGCTTCCCCAGCCCACTCTGGCCCCCCCTGGGTCCACCCAGCCCAGGCTTCCCTCACTACCCCGCCCCGCCAATGCACAGTCAAAAATCCCACAAGAAGCGAGGACTTCTGGGACACCATGACGGGCCCCCCAGGAGATTGGCCAAGCTGAGAAAGAACTCCGGTGCGGGTGTGAGGGCAGGACAGGAAAACAGCAAAGGAGAGGCTCGGGGCCATGGGAGAAAAGAGGCAGAGAAGGCCTCTCAGATTCAAATGCAAGGCGATAATTCACACCTCACATTGTCCATTCACCAGCTCTTGGGCCGGTGACTTGCCCACTCTATGCCTCAGTTTCCCCATCTGGGGAAGGGGAGTAATAAGTAGCACCCATGACCAGGTGTGATGGCTCACACCTGTAATCCTAGCACTTTGGGAGGCCGGGGTAGGCAGATCACTTGAGGTCAGGGTTTCAAGACCAGCCTGGCTAACATGGTGAAACCCCATCTCTATGAAAAATACAAAAATTAGCCAGGCATGGTGGCGCACACCTGTAGTCCCAGCTACTCGGGAGGCTGAAGCAAGAAAATCGCTTGAACCCGGGAAGCAGAGCTTGCAGTGAGCTGGGATCATGCCACTGACTCCAGCCCAGGTGACAGGGCAAGACTCCTCTCAAAAAAAAAAAAAAGTAGCACCCACATGGTTGGGATTTTAAG
>NW_022444596.1:0-2941 GCF_009761245.1 Sapajus apella
CTCATATGAGAACTAGCAGGAAGACTGTGTTTAAAACACATGAGAAAAGTCTATTTCAAACTTCTCTGCTTTGTGTTCATTCAACTTAGTATGCTCCATCTATGTTTAGATTCAGCGAGTTAGAAACACGTTTCTTCTAAATGCTGCGTTTGGATATTCCAGAGTGAATGAGACTATAGGCTGTAATGAGAAATGTCTTGACCTCATACAAAAGCGTAGCTATCTAACAGAATGGTTGTCAAGCTGTACAATCAACTTACAGAGTTAAACTGATGTGTGTGTGCAGCAGTTCAGAAAGCCTTTCTTTGGAGAATCTGGAAACAGATATTTCCAGACATATACAGGCATATGAGAACTAGCAGGAAGACTGCGTTTAAAACACAGGAGAAACGACTAGTTCAAGCTGTTCTGCTTTGTGTTCGCTCATGTTAGGAAGTTGCCTCTATGTTCAGATTCAGGGATTAGAAACACGTTTCTCCGAAAAGCTGCGTTTGGATATTCCAGAGTGACTGAGACTATAGGCTGTAATGAGAAATATCTTGACCTCAAACAAAAACGCAGCTATCTAGCAGAATGGTTGTCAAGCTGCACAATCAACTAACAGAGTTAAACTGACTTGTCTGAGCAGCAGTTCAGAAATCCTTTCTTTGGAGAATCTGGAAGCTTATATTTCCAGACATATACAGGCCTATGAGAAACAGCAGTAAGACTGCGTTTAAAGGACAGGAGAAACGTCTAGTTCAATGTGCTCTACTTTGTGTTCGCTCAACCTTAGGAAGTCGCATCTATGTTTAGATTCACCGAGTTAGAGACACGTTTCTTCTGAATGCTGTGTTTGGATATTATAGAGTGACTTAGACTATTGACTGTAATGAGAAATATCTTGCTCTGAAACTAAAACGCAGTTACCTAGCAGAATGGTTGTCAAGCTGTGCAATCAACTTACAGAGTTAAACTGATGTGTGTGTGCAGCGGTTCAGAAATCCTTTCTTTGGAGAATCTGGAAACAGATATTTCCAGCCATATACAGGCATATAAGAACTAGAAGTAAGACTGCGTTTAAAACACAGGAGGAACGTTCATTTCAAACTGCTCTGCTTTGTGTTCGTTCACCTTAGGAAGTTGCATCTATGTTTAGATTCAGCGAGTTAGAAACACGTTTCTTTTAAATGCTGCGTTTGGATATTCCAGAGTGGAAGAGACTATACGCTGTAATGAGAAATATCTTGCTCTGAAACAAAAACGCAGTTACCTAGCAGAATGGTTGTTAAGCTGTAGAGTCAACTTACAGAGTTAAACTGACGTGTGTGTGCAACAGTTCCGAAATCTTTTCTTTGGAGAATCTGGAAACAGATATTTATAGCCATATACATGCATATAAGAACTAGCAGTAAGACTCCATTTAAAACAGAGGAGAAACGTCTAGTACAAACTGCTCTGCTTTGTGTTCGTTCACCTTAGGAAGTTGCATCTATGTTTAGACTCAGCGAGTTAGAAACACGTTTCCTTTAAAAACTGCCTTTGGATATTCCAGAGTGAATGAGACTGTAGGATGTAATGAGAAATATCTTGATCTAAAACAAAAACGCAGCTATCTAGTAGAATGGTTGTGAAGCTGTAGAATCAACTTACAGAGTTGAACTGATGTATGTGTGCAACAGTTCAGAAATCCTTTCTTTGAAGAATCTGGAAACAGATGTTTCCAGACATATACAGACATATGAGAACAAGCAGGAAGACTGCGTTTAAAACACAGGAGAAACGTCTAGTTGAAGCTGTTCTGATTTGTGTTTGCTCACGTTAGGAAGTTGCCTCTAGGTTCAGATTCAGGGATTAGAAAAACGTTTCTTCTAAATGCTGCGTTTGGATATTATAGAGTGACTTAGACTATTGTCTGTAATGAGAAATATTTTTGTCTAATACAAAAGCGCAGCTACCTAACAGAATGGTTGTCAAGCTGTACAATCAACTTACAGAGTTAAACTGATGTGTGTGTGCAGCGGTTCAGAAATCCTTTCTTTGGAGAATCTGGAAACAGATATTTCCTAGCCATATACAGGAATATAAGAACTAGAAGTAAGACTGCGTTTAAAACACAGGAGGAACGTTCATTTCAAACTGCTCTAATTTGTGTTAGTTCACCTTAGGAAGTTGCATCTATGTTTAGATTCAGCGAGTTAGAAACATGTTTCTTCTAAATGCTGCGTTTCGGTAGTCCAGAGTGAAAGACACTATAGGCTGTAATGAGAAATATCTTGCTCTGAAACAACAACGCTGTTACCTAGTGGAATGGTTGTTTAGCTGTAGAATCAACTTACAGAGTTAAACTGACGTGTGTGTGCAACAGATCCGAAATCTACTCTTTGAACAATCTGGAAACAGAGATTTCCAGCCATATACATGCATATAAGAACTAGCAGTAAGACTCCATTAAAAACACCCGAGAAACGTCTAGTACAAACTGCTCCGCTTTGTGTTCGTTCACCTTAGGAAGTTGCATCTATGTTTAGATTCAGCGAGTTAGAAACACGTTTCTTTTAAGAGCTGCGTTTGGATATTCCAGAGTGAATGGGACTGTAGGCTGTAATGATTAATATCTTGATATAAAACAAAAACGCAGCTATCTAGTAGAATGGTTGTGAAGCTGTAGAATCAACTTACAGAGTTAAACTGATGTGTGTGTGCAGCAGTTCAGAAATCCTTTCTTTGGAGAATCTGGAAACAGATATGTCCAGACATATACAGGCATATGAGAACTAGCAGGAAGACTGCGTTTAAAACACAGGAGAAACGTCTAGTTGAAGCTCTTCTGCTTTGTGTTCGCTCACGTTAGCTAGTTGCCTCTATGTTCAGATTCAGGGATTAGAAAAACGTTTCTTCTAAAAGCTGCGTTTGGATATTCCAGAGTGACTGAGACTATAGGCTGCAATGAGAAATATCT
>NW_022444596.1:2951-3170 GCF_009761245.1 Sapajus apella
GGATATTCCAGAGTGACTGAGACTATAGGCTGCAATGAGAAATATCTAGCTCTAAAACAAAAACGGAGCTATCTAGCAGAATGCTTGTCAAGCTCTACTATCAACTTACAGAGTTAAACTGATGTGTGTGTGTAGCTGTTCAGAAATCCATTCTTTGCAGAATTTGGAAACAGATATTTCCAGACATATACACTCATATAAGACCAAGCAGGAAGACTG
>NW_022444597.1:0-3170 GCF_009761245.1 Sapajus apella
TGCCCAGGCAGGAGTGCAGTGGCGCAATCTCAGCTCACCGCAATCTCTGCCTTCTGAGTTCAACTGATTCTCCTGCCTCAGCCTCCCAAGTAGCTGGGATTACAGGCATGCGCCACTGCGCACGACTAATTTTGTATTTTTAGTAGAGACGGTGTTTATCCATGTAGGTCAGGCTGGTCTCGAACTCCCGATCTCAGGTGATCCACCCACTTTGGCTTCCCAAAGTGCTGGGATTACCAGTCTTATTTGCTCTTCTTAAAATCTGAGTCACTAGAATGTGACTCTGAGAAGGGAGACCTGTCTCAGAACCCAGGCCCTAGAACAGCACAGGTACACAGCAGGCACTCAATAAATGTTCATCAAATGAATGACTAAATGGTCCCTCAAAAGCCAGCATAGGTCAGGTGTGATGGCTCACACCTGTAATCCCAGCACTTTGGGAGGCCGAGGTGGGCAGATCACTTGAGGTCAGGAGTTCGAGACCAGCCTGGCCAACATGGTGAAACCCTGTCTCTACTAAAAATACAAAAATTAGCTGGGGTGGTGGCGGCTGCCTGTAATTCCAGCTACTCAGGAGGCTGAGGCAGGAGAATCGCTTGAACACAGGAGGCGGAGGTTGCTGTGAGCCGAGATCGCACCACTGCACTCCAGCCTGGGTCACAGAGTGAGACACCCTCTCAAAAAACAAAAACAAAAAAAATCCAGTGTGACTTCAACTCCTAGTCAGGACAAGATAACACCAGGCAGAGATATGGGGAGGCGGAGAGAGGAGGCGGGGACAGCCCCAGCCTGCCCACTCATGTGGAACCCACCTGCCAGTTCTGGGGGCAGACCGTGGCCTCTGGGGTTTCCCAGCAGCGTCCCCTACAAGAGATGCACCTCTTTGAGTCTGCAATGCTCCCCACTCTACAGACCAGGGGACTGAGGTTCAGCGCCATCCAGATTCAAGCCTGAGTCAGCCTGTCTCCAGATGTCAGCTCCTCCTGGCCCCAACTACCCCTTTCAGCTCTCGTTTAATTTCATAATGACCTCATTTTACAGAAAAGGAGACTGAAGATCAGAGTGGTTAAGCAGCCTGACCCAAGTCACACAACAGAGCTAGGATTCAAGTCCACACCCACAGCCTCCCGACCTTCGCATCCTCCCCACTCAAGACCGAAGGCTACTCACGTGAAGAATGGCGTTTCATGGTGCCCTGTGGACAAAGGGGGCAACATCACATACGAGGGCATCCAGCCAGCCTCGCCAGCACCACCCAGGGCACCCCTCCCACACCTCACCCCTGGGCCGGGAGGAAGGATGAGGCTGCCTGCGGTGGCCCTGAGCTGTGCCGCTGCGGCCTCGGAGCTGCAGGCCAGAGCCCGGGCCGGGGCAGGCTTGATGTGCACGTAGAACTTGCGGGGCTCTTCATCATCGAAGTCGGAGTCGCTGGATGAGAAACGGGAGGGCTCGGCCGTGCGTGGGCTGCGGTCAAGGTCCAAGCCAATCCCAGCAAAAGCTTCCCCCGAGTCAGCTCTCCAACTCAGCCTCGTCCCTCCCTGCTCACACCCTTGGAGGTCCTGCACAATCCCATCGCTCACCGCTTGCCACCTAAGTCCTGACACCCACCCCACTGCCAAGCCTTTGCACACGCCTGCCCAGCCCTAATTGGCAAACTCCTATTCAGCTGCAAAACCCAATACTGGTGCCCCCTCCTCCAGGAAGCCCTTCCGGCTCTCCTTTTCTCTCTCCCTCTTGCCCAACGCTGACCCCATAGAGTGGGTGATTGCATTTAGGTTGGCTTCATCCACAGGGGAGACTCTCCAGGATGTACAGAGAAGACTGCTGAAAGTGAAGTGACTATTGTCCTTGCTGTGCCAACAACTGCCCCCAGGGGGTGCCAGAAGGATATTGTTCTGGGTCACGTCGGGCCGGACAGTGAAACCTTCATCATCCACCTCTGGACATGTCTAGGGAAGTCGCGGGGAGGGGCAGCGGTGAGTCAGGCTACCGGGTATCAAACCTTCCATCTCACCCTGCCAACTGCCCCGCCCCCAGGCCCTGACTCAGGCCCCAAAACCACCCTGATGGCAACAACTGTCTTTCCCTGGTGTGTGGGCAGGTTCCTGGGATAAACTGAGCTTGGGCAGGGACATTATCCCTGCCCACGTGGTCCACGGGACTTTGCAGCTGAGGTGGGATTTGAACCCAGCCCCCAGGCTGTGCCACCTCCAGCCCACCCCTCAATCCCGGCTCTTTAGTTTCCAGTAAAGATCTGAACTTTAAGAGCCGAGAATAGGCTCAAACTCCTCCCGCTTGCAGCCCAGCCTGACCCCTCCCACATCACTCACCCCTGAATCAGGCTCCAGGGAATCTCTGGGGATGGAGGAAGAGAGGTTGCTGTCAGCCTCTGCAGCCCATCTGGTCCCCTCTACACTGGACATGGAAGCTGGGGCAGCTCCCGGGCTGTGATATTGCCCGGAGCTAGCCCTGGAGGCAGTGGGACCCCGGGGCTTGCGTGGGGAGGGGGTTGAATCGGGTTAGCTGAGTAGAGGGTGTTCTCAAACAGTCTGGGAGGCAAGAAATCCTGGAACTCATCTGAAGGGCTTCCCTATGAAGGTAGGGAAAGTGAGGGCTAGCCTTGGCAAACAGACAGACCAGTCGTGGGCCAGCTTGGGCAGGGGAAAGGCTAGGCTACTCTGGGACAGGCAGTTCCTGGCCTAACCTGGCAAAAGGAGGAATTCTGGACTAGCCTTGGCAGTGGTAATAGTGAGCTAGCCTGGGCCAGAGGCACTCCTGGTCTGCCTTGGGTGGAGGGATTCCTGGGCTAGCCTGGAATATGGATACTCCTGGGCTATCCTAGAAGAGGGCTTCTGGGCTAGCCTGGGCCAGGCCGGGCAAGGGTGCTTCCTCACACAGCTGCAGGTGGCTCTGGCTCCCGCTCCCGCCGGCTGAGTCCCGGAAGGCGGAAGGCCTTGGCTCCCCGCAAACGTTTCATTGCTGAGGATAGATTGGGGGGCAGCTGAGCACGGGAAGGTGCCTCCTTTCACATTCAGATCAGCCTCCCTCAGCCCCACGGTCCAGCCTGGGCATCCAGGCCCAGACGTACTTGCCTTCCTGCAGGGCAGCCGCACTGTAGGCCTCGAAGTCCAGAGGTCCTGAGATGGGAGACAGAAACTCAACTGAGGGGC
>NW_022444598.1:0-934 GCF_009761245.1 Sapajus apella
ATAGTTTGGATTATGCTAAGTGTATTCTCATTATGCTGTTTCCCATACTGTGAAGTTTGCTAATTGTATCTTGGGATGTTGGTTAACTTGCTCTTCACTTTGTTCTAGTTTTTATTAATTAGTAGTTTGATCTTAAGACTTGGTCAGATTCAGGTTGGACTGAGGGTCAGGAGAAAAAGACTGTGCTAGTTTCTTCTGGGAGGAGGTGTGTGCTCTCTGGACATCTTTTCTTTTTTCATTAGTGATGTTAATGGCCACTGATCAATTATGGATTGAACAATGAAGGTATTGCTGTATCATTCCTTCTTCATTTATGAGCTGTCATACTTCCAGAAAGAGATACTGCTACCCTAAGAAGGGCCTTGCATGAAGAAAAAAATAATGTAAATATAAAAAAGAGATGCTGCTTCTTATAAACTGTGTTACTCACTTGTACAATTTATATAGAAAATGCCAGTTCATGGCTTGATTTCTTCTGTTTATCATTTTTCAAAATGATGGGCTGTTTCATTTATATCCTTCAATGGTGACCACTTCTATTAATTAATTTATGTAGGCAGGGAGGGTCGAGCTCTGTTGCCCAGGTTGGTATGCAGAGAAGCAGTCATGCCACTACAGCCTCAATCTTCTAGGCTCAGGTGACCCTCCCAACTCAGCTTCCTGACTAGCTGGGACCAAAGACATGGGCCCTCGTACCTGAGTAATTTTTTAAATGTTTTGTAGAGACAAAGTCCCCCTGTGTTGCACAGGCTGGTCTTGAACTCCTGGGTGAAGTGATTCTCCTAACTCAGCCTCCCAGAGTGTTGAAATTACAGGCATGAGGAACTGTGCCAGCCCACTTTTATTTTTTCAAAAGGATCATTATGAATGCAGACATTCAAACATATCTGATATATCTCAATTCACTGCAACTATTATCCTGATTAATGCACAA
>NW_022444598.1:1034-3168 GCF_009761245.1 Sapajus apella
AGTCCCCCTGTGTTGCACAGGCTGGTCTTGAACTCCTGGGTGAAGTGGTCCTCCTAATTCAGCCTCCCAGAGTGTTGAAATTACAGGCATGAGGAACTGTGCCAGCCCGCTTTTATTTTTTCAAAAGGATCATTATGAATGCAGACAATCAAACACATCTGATATATCTCAATTCACTGCAACTATTATCCTGATTAATGCACAAAATGTCCTATCGTTGGTTAGAAGGAGTCCCTTTAGACTGGCCCTTCAGACATGTTGAAATCATCCTAATGATCTCTGATGGATTCTTTGCTATCCAGAATGACAATATGTTCCAGACTCCTTACACATTTCTGGCCTAGACCTGGAATCAGCACTTTCTCCAGGAAGGCTTGTTTTCTTTCATTGGGCAATGGTATTTTGAGACTATTTTGAGACTACAATCTTGGTGCTAGGGGTAAATAGTATAATTTTAAAACTTAAAAAAATGCCTGGCTCATGCCCATAATCCCAGCACTTTGGGAGGCCGAGACGGGTAGATTACCTGGGGTCATGACTTTCAGACCAGCCTGGACAACATGGTGAAACCCCATCTGTACTAAAAATACAAAAAATTAGCCAGGCATCATGGCAGGAGCTTGGGAGGCTGAGGCAGGAGAATCGCTTGAAACTGGGAGACGGATGTTGTGGTGAGCTGAGATTGCATCATTGCACTCCAGCCTAGGCAAAAACAGCAAAACTCTGTTTCAAAAAAAAAAAAAATTTTAAAAATTAACAGCGTTATAGAAGTATAATTTACATACTAAAATTTACCCATTTTAAGTGTACAATGATATGTGTGTGTGTGTGTGTGTGTGTGTGTGTGTGAGGAGAGAGAGAGAGAGAGAGAGAGAGAGAGAGAGACAGGGTTATCACTCTGCTACCAAGGCTGGAGTGCGGTGGTGCCATCATGGCTCACGGTAGTCTCAACCTCTTGGGATCAGGTGATCCTCCTGCCTCAGCTTCCTGAGTACCTGAGACTACAGGCTTGTGCCACCACACTTGTTTAAGTGTTTAAATTATTTGTAGAGATGGAGTCTCTATGTTTCCCAGGCTGTTCTTGTACTCCTGGGCTCAAGTGATCTTCTTGCCATGGCCTCCCAAAGTGCTGGGATTACAGGTGTGAGCCACTGTGCTTGGTCCAATTCAATGATTTTTAGTATATTTACAGAATTATGTAACAATCACCAAAATCTAGTTTAAGAGCATTTCATTATCCAAGAAAGAAACTTGTGGCCATCAGTCACTTTTCAGTCTCATTCCCAGCCCTAGTCAAACAGTAAGCTGCTTTCTATCTCTATATTAGGCTGTTCTGGACCTCTCACATAAACAAAATCATGCGATGTGAGTTCTTCTGCATCTGGCTTCTTTCACAAAGCATTGCGTTGTTGAGGTTGATCACTGTGGTAGCAGGCCTCGGAACTCAATTTTTGATTGCTGCATAGTATTCCTTTGTATTCTCCACATTTGAATTCTTCGTCAGTTGATGGGCATTTGGCTTGTCTCCACTTTTTGGTTCTTGAGAGTGGTGTTGTTATGAACATTCACCTACAAGTCTTTGTGTGAACATCATTTTCATTGTTCCTGGTGCGATACCTAGAAGTAAAGTTGCTGACTTTAAGGCAATTTGACTTTATTTTATTTTATTATGATTTTTGTCTTGAGCCCCTTGCAGTTCTGCTAGAGAAGGCAATTTTATTTTTAACATTTTGAGAAACTGTCAGACTATCTTGCAAAAAAGTGGCTGTACCATTTTACATTCCCACTGGCAGCGTATGAGGGTTCTGTCCTCCACATCCTCTCCAGCACTTGGTGTTACGCGTCTGCTTGGTTGTAGTTATTCTAGTGGGTGGAAAGAGACATCTCATTATGGATTAATTTGCATTTTCCTAGTGACTAATGATGTTGAACACTTTTTAATGTGCTTATTGGACATTAAAATATTATCTTTGGAGAAATGTTTCTTCATGTTCTTTTCCCATTTTTAATGGGATTGTCTTTTAATATTGAGTTGTAAGAGTTCTTCTGGATATCTGAGTTATCAGACATACGATTTATAAATATTCTCTCCCATTCCGCGGGCTATCTTCCCCTTTCTCGATTGTATCTTTTG
>NW_022444599.1:0-3168 GCF_009761245.1 Sapajus apella
CCAGTAGGCAAGGGCAGGCCAAAAGGACAGGCCAGAACAAAAGGCCACCATGAAAGGCAAGGCCAGGCCAGCCAGGCTGAAAGGCCAAAGCAGGCCAAAAGGCAAGACCAGGCCAAAAGTCCAGGCCAAAAGGTCAGGCCAAGTTAAAAGGCCAGGACAAAAGGCAAGGCAAAGGCAGACCAAGACAAAAGGCCAGGCCAGGACAAAAGGCCAGGACAGGACAAAAGGAAAGGCCGAATGCCATGTGAAAAGTTCAGGCCAGGACAAAATGCCAGGGCAAGAACCAGTCTAGGCCAAGAGGCCAGGCCAGGCCAAAAGGCAATGCCAAGCCAAAAGGCAAGGCCAGACCAGTCCAGACCAAAAGGCCAGGACAGGACAAAAGGCAAGTCCAGGTCAGGCAAAGCCAAAAGGCAAGGCAATGCCAAGCCAAGAGACCAGGGCAGGACAAAAGAACCATGAAAAAAGGCCAGGCCGTGCCAAACAGCAAGGACAGGCCAAAAGGCCAGGCCAAAAGGCAAGGACAGGCCAAAAGGCCAGGCTGAAAGACAAGGGCAGGCCAAAAGGCAAGGCCAGGCCAGACCAGGCCAAAAGGGAAGGCCATTCTAGGCCAAGAGGCCAGGCAAGGCCAAAAGGCCAGACCACGCCAAAAAGCAGGCCAAAAGACACAGCCAAAAGGCCAGGCCAAATGGCAAGGCCAGACCAAAAGGCCAGGCCTGGCCAGAAGGCAAGGCCAGGAAAAAAGGTCAGGTCAAAAGGCAAGGCCTAGCCAAAAGGCCAGGCTAAAATTTCAGGCCAGGCCCAAAGGCAAGAGTATAAGGCCAGGCCACACCAAAAGGCCAGGCCAAGAGGCCAGGAGAGGCTAAAAGTGCAGGCCAGGCCAAGAGGCCAGGCCAGGCCAAGAGGCAAGGCCAAAAGTCCAGGCAGAAAGACAAGGCCAGGCCTCAGGCCAAAAGGCCAGGCCAGGCCAAAAGGCCAGGCCAAAGTGAGGCCAGGCCATATGTCCAGTCCAGGCCATAAGCCAGGCCAAAAGGCAAGGCCAGGCCAAAAGGCAAGACCAGGACAAAAGGCCAGGACAAAAGACAAGGTGAGGCCAAAAGACCAGGTGAGGCCAAAAGGCAAGGGAAGGCCAAAAGCCATGGCCAAAAGGCAAGGGAAGGCCAAAAGCCATGGCCAGAAGGCAAGACCAGGCCAAAAGACCAGGCCAAAAGGCAAGGCGAAGCCAGGCCGGGAAAAAGAAGCCAGGCAAGGACAAAAGGTTAGGACAAAAGGCAAGGCCAGCACCAAAGGCCAAGACATGACAAAAGACCAGTCCAGGCCAAAAGGCCAGGCCAAAAGGCAAGCCGAGGCCAAAAGACCAGGCGAGGCCAAAAGACAAGGGAAGGCCAAAAGTCATGGCCAGAAGGCAAGGCCAGGCCAAAAGGCCAGGCCAAATTCATGGCGTGGCCAGGACAGGCCAAAAGGACAAAAAGCCTGGACAAAAGCCCAGGCCAGGTGAAAAGGCCAGGCCAAAAGGCAAGGCCAGACCAGCCAGGCCGAAAGGCCAGGCCAGGCCTAACCAAAAAGCCAGGCCAGGCCAGGACAAGAGGCCAGGCCAGGCCTATAGGCCAAGCCAAAAGGCCAGGACAGGCCAAAAGGGAAGGCCAGGCCAGGCCAAAAGCCCAGGCAAGGTCGAAAAGCCAGGCCAAAAGGTCAGGCCAGGCGAAAGGCCAGGCCAAAAGGTAAGAAAAGCCCAGACCAGGCCAAAAGGCCAGGCCAAAAGTTGAGGACACCCAAAAGGCCAGGCCAGGCCAAAAGGCAAGGATGCAGAGAAGGGTGAACAACGAGTGGGGTCACTGGGGCAAAGGCAGGTGATTGGATGTGGGAGAACAAACAAGAGTTCTGGTTGCCACGGCAGCAACCAGAGGAAACGACCAGAGGAAAAGACTTCGGGGTGAGGACTAGGCTTCCAGTCCCCTTCCTGGAGGTCTCCCTCAATCCTCCTGGAGGTCCCCCGCATCCCTCTTAAAGCCCCTGCTGACGTGTCAGTCGGGAACTGCTCAAACCTTCCTGGGTGCCACCCCTTGGTGGCGCCTGGCTACCCACCCACCCCCAGCGCTCTGCCCTGGGCCTCCTCCTCCGCGTCACCAGCTCCCCAAGGTGACCACGACATGGCTGGGGCGCTTGGGCTGCTCTTCTGGCTGATCGTGCTCTGGCCGCCGTGGCTAGTGCCGGGCCAGCCGGACCCCAGAACTGGCCGGCGCTTCTCGGAAGACAAACTCTGTGCAGATGACGAACGCAGCAGTGAGTGAGCCTGGAAGGCCAGGCGCCCGGGGTCTCCATGGCGGTGCCTCCTGGGTTGTGCGGGGGCTGGAGCTCAGAAGCCCAGCGGGCCGGCTTTGGGGTTGCAAGCGGGATTGGCGGGATGCAGTGGTTGGCTGGCTCCAGGTCCCTATGTCTGCCTTCTCGGCTCTGCCAGCACCCAGCCACTCAGGGCTGACCATGGGGGCTGCACCTCCTACTTGTTGCCAGCGTTTAATTTTTTTTATTGTTCTTCTGCTGAGACTGGGACTTGTTTGCAGTGGTCCCTGGTTTCCCCAGGAGTAGCTCACAGCATTCCTTCCCCAAACCCCATCCACCTGGGGTCCGAGGGTAGATGTGGTTGCGTGTGGCACAACTGGGCTCCCTACACTGCAGCCAAATACTTTCTTGCTTGACCCGCGGGGACCTTGGCGGGTGCAGTACCCCAGCAGATGTGCTAAGGGCTCAGTTGGTGTTTTCCCAGTGGCAGGTTGATGGTGGGTCTTCTCTGGAAAGGCTCTCTGGGGCTGCTGCTTTGCCCTTTTGCTTCATTGGGATTTGGGCTCATGCCGCCTTTTGAACAGGAATTGGGAGTTCAGGTTTGGGACGAGTCCAGAGTCCAAGCACTCATTGTATTCTGAGGTCTCTACCCCAACTTTGATCCATCCTTTCATTTCTGTGCTTGGAAGCCTTTATGCAGACTGCTAGGCAGGGCAGCAGGAAGGCCAGAAGCTTTCACTCTGCAAAGAGGCCAAGGATCTGCACCGGCCACCTGGGACCGGCAGCCTCCTCTTCTGCACGCAGGAAGAAGAATTGCTCTCCAGTCTAGGATTGGAGGTTGGCGGTGGGGAGATCTTCAGGCTCAGATGAAGAGGGTCATTACAGGAATGA
>NW_022444600.1:0-3168 GCF_009761245.1 Sapajus apella
CACCTTGGCCTCCGGAAGTGCTGGGATTACAGGTGTGATCCACCGCCCGGGACCACCTGCACATTTAAAATTGTGAGCTTCTTCTGTAGGCTTCAGCACCTTTTCCAAGATTTCTTTGACACAAAGTTCTCAGAAATCTTAAAGCTAGCATTTTAGAAGAGAAAAAAAAGAGCTTCTGGTTCACAGGTGAAATTTTACCAGTAAAATTTAAAAACAAAAGAAAGCTACTAACACGTATCAGCTCAGAACAAAAATTAAAAACTACCAGCAGATTACTTTTCTTTAACTTTGTCAAGCACTGGGAGTTAAAGAAATGACAGCACTGCAAGAAAAGACTTCCTTTTGAAAGCAGCTTTACCAGCAAAAGACAGAAGGAAAGCATTCCAAAAGTCTTGCTTAATTCTTCTGTGACAGGATCCCAAACAAGATAATCTGAGAAGCTCCCAAAGCAGACAGACACAGGGAAACCACAGCAACTCTTTGGAGCACAAACGGCAGCACCACAATCCAACCTACTGGAAATGCTGCGGTTCATTTGAGGCTTGCCCCGCTAGTCCTGAGGCGATTCCGCGACAGCTACAAACGCTCCACTAGTGCATCCTGGACCTGGCACACCTGGCTTGCCCACCATGAGGCTGGAGACAGCGCCAGGTGGGGAATCGCGGAGGCCAATAAAGACACCAATTTTGCAAATTTGGGACTTGAGATCTCTCACCCCTCTGGTATCCACAGGGAACCGATTTCTGGCCTTGAAGGTGGGCAAAGAATCAATGTCCTCCACCAGATCTAGGAGAATGTGCCCCCAAAGCTGCTCCATCCCTCCAACCCTGGGATGCCACAGGAAGACCCGCAGGCGAGTTTCTTCCCCAGAGCCCATAAGAGTAGGACTGCAGCCTGCAGCGGCAGGCGAGGAATCCAACGCAGGCAACTTAAGCCCTCAGGGGGCCGGCGCGCCCGCCCCGCTGGCACAGCAAAAGTTGTGGAGGCCCCCGCTGTGCACATCGACCCAGCTGTGCACCGCGGGTCTGGGACTCACCGCTCTCCGGCTTGGCGCAGCGCCCTCACCTCAGAAAGGCTGGGTGGACTTCCCCCTAAACCTTGACTTCCTACTAAATCTTTAATTTCAGTGCAGAACCCCGCCGCCGCCCGGCGGCGGCACTCACTGCGGAAACGCTGTGTAGACATCCCGGTAAACCTCAGCTCAGCGCGCCGCTGACACACCGGCCCGACCAAGGGATGCGCGGCTCGCGCCTACCGTGCCTTGTACGCTGCTGACCACGTCGCGGACGTCCCCGACACGCCACAGAAACCACTGACGCCTCTGACGCCACTGTTGCACTGCAGACCCCGCGGACGCCGCCAACGCACTGCAGATGCCACCGTCGCGCCGTGGACACCCCGACGCGCCGAAGTCGCCACCGACACCCCCAACGCACGGACCGCGCTGCAGACCTCGCCGCTGACGCCACTGACGCTGTCAGCGCCTGGGACTTTGCCAACCCGCTGACCGTGCCGCGGCCGGCCCGGACAAGCCTACCGCGCCACCGCCACTTCCGACGCGCGGACTGCACCGCTGATGCCATCCGCGCCTCAGACGCCGCCGATGCGCCGACCGGGCCGCGGACGCCACTGATGCTGTCAGCGGCTGGGGAGCCGCCGAACCGTTGACCGCGCCGTGGACGGCCCTGACCAGCCTACCGTGCCGCTGACACTCCCGACGCGCAGACCGTGCCTCAGATGCCACCCGCGCCTGGAATGCCGCCGAAGTGCCTTGGACTCCACAGACCCCGCCAATGCACCGTAGACGCCGCCGGCGTGCCCATGACGTCACTGACACGCCGACCTCGGCGTGGACGCCACAGACCCCGGACCCACGGACCGCGCCGCCGACGCCACTGACGCTGTCAGTACCTGGGATGCCGCAGACCCGCTGACCGCGCCGCAGCCGCCCCCGACGAGCCTACCGTGCCACCAACACTCCCGACAAGCCGACCGTGCCGCCTATGCCATCCGCGCCTGGGACGCTGCCGAAGCACCTCGTACGCCGCCGCCGTCGCACTGCAGACGCTGCAGATGCGCTGACCGAGACGTCCCCGGCAAGCCGCAGACGCCCCCAAAGCGCCGACCGCGCCTCAGACGCCGTCAGTGCCTGGGACATTGTGGATGCCCGTGACGCGCCGACACCACTCACACTGTCAGTGCCTGGGACGACCCCGAACCGCTGACCGCGCCGCGGATACCCCCGACCAGCCTACCGTGCCGCCAACGCCACTGACGCTGTCAGCGCCTGGGACGCCGCCGAACCGCTGACTGCGCCGTGCATGCGCCCGGCCTACCGCGCTGCCGACTCTCCCGAGGCGGCGACTGAGCTGCCGCTGCCGTCGGCACCTGGGACGCCGCCGTGGCGCCGCAGACGCCCCCGACCCGCCGACGCCACTGACACCGTCAGCGCCTGGGACGCCGCCAAACTGCTGACCGCGCCGCCTTTTCTTTTTCTTTTTTTTTCTTTGTTGCCCAGGCTGGTCTTAGCTCCTGAGCGCAGGCAGTCCTTCTACTTCAGCCTCCCAAAGTAGGATGATAGGCATAAGCCACTATACTTTTATACTAAATTAAATACTTTAAATGACCTAATTATATGGTAAGTGAATTAATCGAAATAAAACTTTTTTTAAAAAAGAGAAAACTTCAGAAGATCAAACTTAGAAATAAGGTAACTACATCCCAGAACAAAGCTCCAGAATATTTATAGGAATACAAAAGCATCTAGGAGGCAGTAAGGTAAAATTCACAATATCTGTTACCCAATCAAAACTACCAAGTATGCAAAGAAACAGTAAATTATGACCCATAATAAGAAAAATCAATCATTTAGAAACAGACCCAGAAATGACATATTATAAAATTAGTAGGCAAGATCATTAAAACAGCTATGGTAACTGCACTGCATATTTTCAAGAAGGCAAAGAAAGATTGAGCAGGTTAGGTAAAGGTGAAATATAGAAATACCCGAATGAACCTCTGGAGATTAAAAACTGCAATGAGTGAGAAGAAAAATACTCTGGGTAAGACAAATATTACACTGTAGGTGAAAAGATTAGTGAAGACATAGAAATAAAACACAGAGGTGGGGAAACAGAGTCAATGTGCTGTGGGAAAACTTGCAGTCTA
>NW_022444601.1:0-3168 GCF_009761245.1 Sapajus apella
TAAGAGAGCAGACTCTAAGTGCTCTTACCACAAAAAATGGTAATTGTGTGAGGACAGGAATACATTAAGTAGCTTCCCTGTAGTATACGATTTACTGTGTATATGTATAGGTATATCAAACCATCACATCACACACCTTAAGTACATGTGATTTTAATAAAAATTTTAAAGAAAAATAAAAAATGAAGGCTTCTGGTGGTAAATGTATTGCCTGCTGTCTGTAAAAATAGACATTTTTCCACAGAAGACATACAAACAGCCAATGGGTATATGAAAGGGTGCTCAATATCATTAATCATCAGGAAAATGCAGATCAAAATCACAATGAGATATCACTTGTTAGGAAGGTTATTACCAAGAAAAAAGCCAAATGGTAACAAGTTGTATTAACCCATTTTCACACTACTGATAAAGACATAGCTCACACTGGGCAATTTACAAAAGAAAGAGGTTTAATGGACTCACAGTTTTCTACATTGCTGGGGAGGCCTCACAATCATGGCAGAAGGTGAAAGACACATCTCACATGGCAGCAGACAAGAGAAGAGAAAGCTTGTGCAGGGAAACTCCCTTTTTAAAAACCATCAGGTTTCATGACACTTATTCACTGCCATGACAACAGTGTGGGAAAAACCCACCCCCATGATTCAATTTCTCCCACTGGGTCCCTCCCTCCATACATGGGAATTTTGGAAGCTACAAGATGAGAGTTGGATGAGGACACAGAGCCAAGCCATATCACAGGCGTTGGCGAGAACATTGAGAAATTGAAACCATTTTTGCTGTGTTGTCGGAATGCAGAGAATGATGCAGCCACGATGGAAAACAGTATAGGGGCTCCTCCAAAAATTAAAAATAGAACGACCTCGTGATCTAGCAATCCTACTTCTGGGTGCATATATCCAAGAGAATTGAAATCAGGATCCTGAAGCACTATCTGCATTCCCATGTTCACCGTAGGATTGGTCACAATAACCAAGATAAGGAAAGAAACTAAATGTCTGTCAAGACATGAATGGATAAAGAAAGTGGGGGCATATACATACCATGGAATATTATTCCACCCTAAAAAAGGAAGGAAATCCTTCCATTTGTAATAACATGAATTAATGTAGAGGACATTAAGCTAAGTGAAATAAGACAGTTACAGAAGGACAAACACTAGGTGATTCCACTTACATGAGACATTTAAAATAGTCAAACACCCAGAAGAGGAAAATAGAATTGTGATTACTGGGGACTTGAATGAGTTGAAAATGGGCAATTGTTGCTCAATGGGTATAAAGCCTCAGTCATGCAAGATGAAAAAGTTCTAAGATCTGCGATACAAAATAGTACCTACAGCTAAAATATGGCATTGTGTATTTAAAAACATGTTACGAATATAATTCTCATGTTGTGTTCTTATCATACACAAAAATAATAAACAAAGACCACATACATGAAAGAATACAAGTTTTGAAAATTATGAATATGTTTAGTACCTTGACTGTACTAAATGGTATCACATGTGTATGCATGTTCAAATTCAACAAAATACATACATTAAGTATGTGCGGTTTTGTGTTTATAAATTATACCTCAACGAAGCCAAAAATATCCTATGACCTTGGATTAGACAATGGTTTCTTAGGTATGACAGCTAAAACACAAGCAGTCAAAGGAAAAAATACATAATAAAACTTCATCAAAATTATAAAACATATGCGTCAAGGAACATTATCAAGAAAGTGAAAATGAAAACCATATAATGGAATAAGATATTTGCTAATTATATATCTGACAAAGGCCTAGTATCCAGGATATATAAAGAATCCTTACAACTCAACAATAAAAAGTAGCCCAATTAAAACCTGGACAAAGGATTTAAATAGACATTTCTCCAAAAAAGATAAATGGTTAACGAGCACAAGAAAAGATGCTCAATATCCTTAGCAATTAAATAAATTCAAGTTAAAACAATAAGATACCATTTTACACCCAATAGGATCACTGTAATTGAAAATACAGGTAATAACAAATGTTGGTAAGCATGTGGAGAAATTGGAACTCTCATACATTGCTAGTGCAAATGCAATTGAGTTGGAAAATAACTGGACAGTTCCTCAGAAAGTCCATCATAGAGTTACCACAGGACTCAGCAATTTCACTTCTAGGTATATACCCAAGAGAAATAAAAACATACGTCCATAGAAAACTTATACACAAATGTTCGTAGCAGTATTATTAATAGTGGTCCCAGAGTGGAGACAACCCGAATGTCCATCAACTGATGAACGAATAAACATGTTAGTATATCCATTCAATGGTATTATCCAGTCACAAAAAAAGAACGAAGTACTGATACATGGATGAACCTCGAAGACATTATACTAGGTGAAAGAAGCTGGGCACAAAAGGCCATCTACTGTAAGATTCCTTTTATATTAAATGGCTAGAATAGGCAAATCCATGCAGTGAAAAGTAGATTAATAGTTGCCAGGTGCCAGGAAAGTGGAGAATGGGGAATGGCTACTAATGTGCATGGCTTTTCATTTACGGGTGATGAAAGTGTTCTGCAATTAGATAGTGATAGGATGCATGACTTCTTGAATATACTTAAAAACCAGTGAATTGTACAATTTGAGGAATGGATTTTATGGTTTGTTAATTAAATCTCAACTTAAAATAGATTAAATATTAATTAGCAGATATAAAAGGCATTTGATATATATCATAGTTCTTCCTTTTCCTCTTCTCCTGCTCCCAGATCCTAAGGAAACACTGATGTCCTACCTCACCATGTTTATCCTGCAGCTTCTTGTATTCCCTGGCTCACCTCCAGGCACTCATAGTTGAAACACATGGGCCTAGGAAGCCGAAAAGGGAATCAAAGAGCCAGAGGTTCTCGGGTCGCTTAGGTGATGGCCGCGGGAAACACTTTCTACTCCATTTTTCTCATGGCAAAGGAAATGTATTTCAGATTAGACTATACAGTTGGTTGGAAAAGCCTTTAAAATTCTTCACCTTTTTTTGCTCTTATTTCGTATTCCTGAAACCACTTTCCCAAGGATTACAACAGCAAGAAGGGAGCATTTCCCCCCATTATTGAAGTTATTGTCATTGAAAAATCATATGCATTTCCTATCTATCTATCTATCATGGATTCATCTATCACTGTATTTATTT
>NW_022444602.1:0-3168 GCF_009761245.1 Sapajus apella
AGAAACGTGTTTCTAACTCGCTGCATCTAAACATAGATGCAACTTCCTAAGGTGAAGGAACACACAGAAGAGCAGTTTGAGAGACGTTTCTAATGTGATTTAGACGCCGTCTTATACATAATTCTTAAGTATCTGTGTATTGCTGGAAATAACCCTTTCCAGATTCTCCAAAGAAAGGTTTATTCAACTGCTACATTCACACAATTGTTTTACTCTGTATGTTTAATATACGGCTTGACAATCATTCTGCTACATAGCTCCGTTTTTGTTTTAGAGCCAGATATTTCTCATTAAACACTATACTCCCATTCACTCAGGAATATCCAAACGCAGCGTTTTGGAGAAACTTGTTTCTAACTCGCTGAATCTAAATATAGATGCAACTTCCTACGGTGAACGAACACGCAGTGGAGCAGTTTGAAAGAGACGTTTCTCCTGTGATTCAGATGCGATCTTAAAGCTAATTCTTAGGAGCCTGTATATGACTGGAAATATCTCTTTCCAGATTCTCCAAAGAAAGGGTTAGTGAACTGCTACATTCACAAAATTGTTTAACTCTGTAAGTTTAATATACACCTTGACAATCATTTTGCTACATAGCTCCGTTGTTGTTTTAGAGCCAGATATTTCTCATTACACCCTGTACTCCAATTTACTCAGGAATATCCAAATGCCGCTTTTTGGAGAAACGTGTTTCTAACTCGCTGAATCTAAACATTGATGCAACTTCCTAAGGTGAACGAACACAGGGCAGTTTGAAAGAGACGTTTCTCCTGTGGTATAGACGCGATCTTTAAGCTAAATCTTATGAGCGTGTATATGGCTGGAAATATGTCTTTCCAGATTATCCAAAGAAAGGTTTTCTGAACTGCTACATTCACGTACCTGTTTAACTCTCTAAGTTGAATAGACACCTTGACAATCATTCTGCTACATAGCTCCGTTTTTGTTTTAGAGCCCGATATTTCTCATTACACGCTATACTCCCGTTCACTCAGGAATATCGACCCGCAGCTTTTAGGAGAGACTTGTTTCTAACTCGCTGATTCGAAACATAGATGCAACTTTCTAAGGTCAACGAACTAAGAGCAGAGCAGTTTGAAAGACACGTTTCTCCTGTGGTTTAGACGTGATCTTACCGCTAATTCTTATGAGCCTGTTTATGGCTGGAAATATCTCTTTCCATATTCTCCAAATAACGGTTTTCTGAACTGCTGCTTAACTCTATATGTTGAATATACACCTTGACAATCATTCAGCTACATAGCTCCGTTTCTGTTTTAGAGCCAGATATTTCTCATTACACCCTATACTCCAATTCACTAAGGAATATCCGAACGCAGATTTTAGAGGAAACCTGTTTCTAACTCGCTGAATCTAAACATAGATGCAACTTCCTAAGGTGAACCAAACACAGCCGAGCAGTTTGAAAGAGACGTTTCTCCTGTGGTTTAGACGCGATCTTAAAGCTAAATCTTATAAGCCTGTATATGGCTGGAAATATCTCTTTCCATATTCTTCAAGGAAAGGGTTTCTGAACTGCTACATTCACACACCTGTGTACCTCTGTAAGTTGAATGCACACCTTGACAATCATTCTTCTACATAGCTCCGTTTATGTTTCAGAGCCAGATATTTCTCATTACACCGTATACTCCCAATAGCCAGGAATGTCCAAACGCAGCTTTTAGAAGAAACCTGTTTCTAAATCGCTGCATCTAAACATAGATGCAACTTCCTAATATGAACCAAATACTGCAGAGCAGTTTGAAAGAGACGTTTCTACTGTGGTTTATACGTGATCTTACCGTTAAATCTTATGAGCCTGTATATGGCTGGAATTATCTCTTCCCAGATTCTCCATAGAAAGTGTTTCTCAACTGTTACATTCACACATCTGTTTAACTCTGTAAGTTGAACATACAACTTGACAATCATTCTGCTACATAGTTCCGTTTTTGTTTTAGAGCGAGATATTTCTCATTAAACCCTATACCCCCTTTCCCTCAGGAATATCCAAACGCAGCTCTTTGGAGAAACGTGTCTGTAACTCGCAGAGTCCAAATATAGATGCAACTACCGAAGGTGAACAAACACATAAGAGAGCAGTTTGAAAGAGAAGATTCTCCTGTGGTTTAGACACGATCATACCGCTAATTCTTAGGGTCCCGTATATGGCTGGAAATATCTCTTTCCAGATTCTCCAAAGAATGGTTTTCTGAACTGCTACATTCACATATCTGTTTAAGTCTCTAAGTTGAATACATACCTTGACAATCATTCTGCTACATAGCTCCGTTTTTGTTTTAGAGCCCGATATTTCTCATTACACCGTATACTCCCATTCATTCAAGAATATCCAAACGCCGCTATTTGGAGAAAGGTGTTTCTAACTCGCTGAATCTAAACATAGATGCAACTTCCGAAGGTGAACAAACACACATCGGAGCAGTTTGAAAGCGAGGTTTCTCTGGTGAATTAGTTGCGATCTTTAAGTTAATTCTTAGGAGCCTGTACATGGCTGGAAATATCTCTTTCCAGATTCTTCAAAGAAAGGGTTAGTGAACTGCTACATTCACACAATTGTTTAACTCTGTGAGGTTTATGTACACCTTGACAATCATTCTGCTACATAGGTCCGTTGTTGTTTTAGACCCGATATTTCTCATTACACCCTATACTCCCATTCACTCAAGAATATCCAAACGCAGCTTTTTGGAGAAACGTGTTTCTAACTCGCAGAATCTAAACATACATGCAACTTCCTAAGGTGCACGAACACACAGTGGAGCAGTTTGAAAGAGACGTTTCTCGTATGATTAAGATGCGATCTTAAAGCTAATTCTTAAGAGTCTGTATATGGATGGAAATATCTCTTTCCAGATTCTCCAAATAAAGTGTTAGTGAACTGCTACATTCACACAATTGTATAACTCTGTAAGTTTAATATACGTCTTGACAATCATTCTGCTACATAGCTCCGCTTTTGTTTTAAAGCCAGATATTTCTAATTACACCAATTATTACCTTTCACTCAGGAATATCCAAACGCAGCTTTTAGAAGAAACGTGTTTCTAACTCGCTGAATCTAAACATACATGCAACTTCCGAAGGTGAATGAACATATAAGAGAGCAGTTTGAAAGAGACGATTCTCCTGTTGTTTAGA